>NC_085843.1:11828034-11948034 GCF_035594765.1 Anolis carolinensis
TATGGTGCTTAATTAATACTTTTTTGATTTATTGAAATAAATAAATTAATAAAGTTAATTGTTTACATCAGGACATAAATGGGGACAAAGAGAAATTTCTTGGGTTCCATTTCCCTTTTTTCCTTTTCTCTTTTCCTTTCCTCTTTCTCTTTCCTTTCATTCCTTCTCTCTCTCTCCCTCCATCCATTTTGGGTTACTTGAGAGTGATACTCCTTCCTCAAAGATGTGGGCACTTTTCAGAATTGCCTGGCATTTTAGAAAAGGAATATATATATATATATATATATATATATATATATATATATATATCCAATTGATTGTAAGATGCACATAAACTTGGAAGACGAGAAGCTTGGCCTCTCACTGAACATTGAGAAAACCAATTGGCACCAGCCAATCCCTCTGCAATGCCAGGAATACAGCTTAATGGTGTAACATTAGAAAACGTTGACCATTTCCGCTACCTTGGCAGCCACCTCTCCACAAAAGTCACCATTGACACTGAAATACAACACCACCTGAGCTCTGTGAGTGCAGCATTTTTCAGAATGAAGCAGAGAGTGTTTGATGATCAGGACATCCATAGAGATACCAAGGTGCTTGTTTATAAAGCCATTGTCCTCCCAACCCTACTCTACGCCTGCGAAATGTGGACAGTCTACAGACATCACACTCAACTCCTGGAGCGTTTCCATCAGCGTTACCTCAGAAAAATCCTGCAAATCTCTTGGGAAGAGAGGTGGACAAATGGCAGTGTGCTGGAAGAAGCAAAGACCACCAGCATTGAAGCGATGTTCCTACGCCATCAACTCAGCTGGACTGGCCACATTGTCCGAATGCCCGATCACCATCTCCCAAAGAAGCTACTCTACTCCGAACTCAAGAACGGGAAACAGAATGTTGGTGGGCAGGAAAAGAGATTTAAAGATGGGCTTAACGCCAACCTTAAAAACTGTGGCATAGACACTGACAACTGGGAAGCCCTGGCCCTTGAGCGCTCTAATTGGAGGTCAGCTGTGACCAGCAGTGCTGCGGAGTTTGAAGAGGCATGAATGGAGGTATTACACCCCTAGACAGCGAGAGCATGGAAAACCAACACAGAGGCCAATAACAATGTCCAAAAGCAGGATTTCAGGGCAAGGCAGGAACTAGATGTACAGGAGCTGAAATGCAGTCCAAACTTGTCAAGAAGGTAGACCCGCGCCTGGTCTACTCAAGAGTAAGCGCACCTTCAGGCTACTTGGATTCGAAAAGCTAGAGACGATGATGCTTCTCAGTCTGAAGTAAAGTTGACACCGCACAGGAAAGTTCCCAGCGTAATACTTTTATTGAAGTTCATAAGCTCCCCCAAACCAGGTGCCTGACTCCCTAAAACTTCCCAAGAGAACTGGGCTTAGCCATAGTCACCACGCTCTGCTAATCTGGCACTTCTCCTCAAACTTTGTCTCTGCGATCTTTCTGTTTTCAAAAATGCCTTACGATCAAACACCAAACCTTCAGGAGAATCTGGGAGAGCCGGCTCTGTTTCAAGGGCATCCTCAATTGGCTCTGACTTGGAGATGTCAACAGAAGGCATCTGGAAAGGAGTTGAATCTTGCTGACATGGGGGAAAACCAAAACCTTCCTCATCCTGGATATTAATGGCCACAGGGTCAGGGGCCAAAGGTGCCCTAGGATTCACAGGAGGGCTTAAGGGAGAAACGTGCCAAGAGGAAGGCCCGTCAAGCCAACCCTGACTGGGACCGCCTTCCACCTGGAAACCGATGTCCTCACTGCGGGAGAACATGCAGATCAAGAATAGGTCTCTTCAGCAATCTACGGATCCATTCCCAAGATAACAAAGACGGAAGAACATCATCCTCGAACTACGAGGGATCGTCTAAGTAAGTAAGTAAGCACATAAACTGGGGGGGATATGTGTGTGTGAATATATATTGCAATTCTAAAGCACATCCCATTTTTAGAAACATTTATGACCTTATTACATGGGGGAGCCTCCTCTGTGACATTTGCAAACTCTGTCACCCCATGCACTGCTCGGTCATGGTAACGCTTTCCGCATCCCACAGGTGAAATGTTGCCCAAACCAGACAGAATTTGAAAACTCCCATGTTTGGAAGGAGGCAAATATAGTACATGCCCTGAACCACACATACTTTTGAAATGTGTAATTTGTTAAAATGCTTGCATAGTAATACAGGGGAAATGTATCAAAACATTAACATTTTGATGGAAAATGTACACTAATTACTGTACAGAGAAAAAAAAATCTTGGATGAAAATGAGACTGGCAATTGGAAAAATGCTAAGCAAAGGAAATGGATGGCAACAACAAAATATGAAATTCCTCCCTGCTCAATACTGTGACCAATTTTGCCAAATTTTAGGAGGTAGAGTGTGCTGTGTTCACAAAGGAAGAGTAGAATGGTGAGGAAATAGGTAGTGTGAATATGGATAACAATTTTTTGGGGGGGAAAGTTTCACGAGAACCTGGAAAGGAATATGAATACTCCACCATTCATGAAGACAACAGAGAAATCATGCATCAGAAATGTTTTACCATGCTTCACCACACATTATATCTTTTTGGAGTCTCATAAGCAGAGATGGAAGAATTTGGCAACTTTGGTTTGTTTCAAATGTTCATTTCCTTTCAGTCTCAGTTCATCTCCTTTTGACATTAGTTTTTGTTAAAGTACACCTGACGATTCATGGACATCTTGGTTGAGATCTTATACAAGGGCTATATGAAGTAAATCTTCTTCATACATATTTGAGTGTGCCTGCACATCAAAGCACAATGTACAGCTATGCACAATGACAGGCAGGCACAACTCCATTTCTACAGCCTTGAACTGAAGACAGACATTCCACAGCTGCCAAGAATTTTCAGCCCTAATTTACACAGACACCAATAGAATGCTGACCTTTTGTATACATCATTTTCCTGAGATGTTGATGTATTTATTGGCTTTATATATCCTCGTGTCAAAGAATGCTAACCAAGGCAGCTATTGGTCTATATAGCATTTATAATGGACTTGGGTCCAATCTATACATGTTAAGGAAGTAGTTTTCCCCAATATAATACGTTTTCTAATTTTGTCTAGAAATGTATACATTTTAGTTTCCTTTTTCTCCTAATACACACTCTTGTCTGCATTTCTAAACTGGTGTGTTGTGCTGCAAAATCCAAAGAAGCACTGCCTTTTTAGAGGACTGCCTTTGTTTCAGTTTGTATACAGGTTTGAAAGTAAGAAATTATACATTTCTCACTTTCTTGACAAGTATACATAAAGCACTACTTTCACTGCAGGTGATTCAAACTGTGCAGACAGAATCAACAAGGAAGGGCTTTAAAGCAATGCTTGAAACAGGGAAGCAAGGCATAGTTGGAATGTTTTCTTATTATTAATGATATATATAGTAAAAAAAAAATCTTATACCCTGAGAGAGAAATTAGAAAAGAACATAAAATTATTACTTATTATGTTGGAGCCGCGGTGGCACAATCGGTTAAACCCTTTTGACAACTGAACTGCTGACCTGACAGCTGGGTTGCCGGTTCAAATTTGCAAGACAGGGTGAGCTCCCATCTGTCAGCTCTAGCTTGCAGGAACATGAGAAAAGTCTCCCAGGCATCCCCTGGGCAATGGCTCTGTAGACAGCCAATTCTCTCACACCAGAAGCGACTTGCAGTATGTTTTCAAGTTGCTTCTGACACAATAAAAATATGTTTATTTATATCCCACTTTTCTCTCCAACAAGAAGACTCAAAGAAAAGACCAGGTTCTAAGTTTGTCAGTGATGGCGTATTTTGTGGAAAATAAGTTTTAGCGCAATATTGTTGTGTTGTTTTGTGTAAAATCCACACTTTTATCACCAAAATCTTTATGATTTTTGTAACAACAACAACAAAAACATGCACAAACATTTTCATGGTGCAAAAAAGTGCAAACTTAGGAAATATTTCATTCTTTCAAGCAAGAATAAAATTTACAAAGATTTAGTTCTGCAGTGTAGAGACGTGTGGATATTCAGTTGTGGCATCAGAGATGCAGGAGAAGATATGTGAAGATGTATATGCAAGCATACACACAGTGGGGCTCAAAAATTTTGAAATATGAAAGATACAGCCTGTCTGTGACATTTCCAAGCAAACCCTGAATGTATACAAGCGCAATACAGTGTGAATTATGATTCCCCGTTGCGCATTCATCAGTCTGTTTTTCCCTTGCATACACTGATGCTTTGCACAAAACTCAGAAATGACAAAGACTTACTGATAATTGTCAGGTGTTTCTCAAAAGCCAGTTTCACTTTTGAAAAGATAAAGTTATTGAAAAGGCCATGCAAGATCTATACATTATTGTTGTCAAGACTAAAGTTTGCTCCAAGGTACATAAGGTAAAGGTAAAGGTTTTCCCCTGATGTTAAGTCTAGTCATGTCTGACTCTGGGAGTTGGTGCTCATCTCCATTTCTAAGCCGAAGAGCCAGCATTGTCCATAGACACCTCCAAGGTCATGTGGCTGGCATGACTGCATGGAGCGCTGTTACCTTTCTGTCAGAGCGAAATCTATTGATCTACTCACATTTGCATGTTTTCTAACTGCTAGTTTGGCAGAAGGTGGGGCTAACAGCAGAAGCTCAGCCCGCTCCCTGGATTAGAACCACTTACCTTTTGGTCATCAAATTCACCAGCTCAGCAGTTTAACCCACTGTGTCATTGGGGGCTCCCCAAGCACACACTTCATAAAAATGCTACATTCAAAAAAATTTGCATGTTACAATTTTCTTGGTCCACAACATCCTTACATTACACTTTTCCTGGTCTTTGAGTAATTGGCTAAAAAAATCTAAACATTACATTACTTGTCTGAACATTAGTCCACATGAGAAAATGGCATTGGTTCCCAGGTCCTCATACTCCCAGATTCCTCTCCCTTATCTTCCAGGTATTGGGCATTAATTGATATCGGTTCCCACAAACTAAAATATGTTGCTGCTTATCTAATTCTCATCTACTAACTCAATATGAAATACACACAATATGACGTAGAGTAATGCTCTACGTCACACACCATGGCAGATTCTAAGCTGAAAATCCTGATACCCATTTAGCTACTCCACACCCATTTACGTACCTATTCAAGAATCTCTTTCTGGGATATTGTTCTGACCTACTGCCTATTTCTTTACTCTCCATAGCAGGTTTACTCTCCCCCACCCCCAAGCTGTTATATTCTTTCCTACTACAGCACTAAACCAGGGGTCAGCCCTAACAAAATCCACCAGCTGAGATGACAATAGGAGGGAAGGAGACTTCCTTGTGAGGCAAAAGCTTTGTCTTCCCTCCTACTCATGGTGGGTTTGCTCTAGAGGAAAAAGCCGACAGGCTGCTGGTTGCACTTCAAGGACCCCAGGGCTGTGTGGAATGCCTACTCCCCACTGGGTGATACCAACCCTAGTGACACCACTGGATAGGATATTAGTGGGAATGTTTCTAATAAATAGTCTACCATAATGCACATCTAAGTATAACGTTTCAGTTCTCTATGTAGATAGTTGACATTTTTGTAGCCTTTCTCAGTATGTTGTCGAAGGCTTTCATGGCCGGAATCACTGGGTTGTTGTGAGTTTTCCGGGCTGTATGGCCAAGTTCCAGAAGCATTTTCTCCTGATGTTTCACCCACATCTATGGCAGGCATCCTCAGAGGTTGACCCCTCAACCTCTGAGGATACCTGCCATAGATGTGAGCGAAACGTCAGGAGACAATGCTTCTGGAACATGGCCATACAGCCTGGAAAACTCACAACAACTCAGTGTCTCAATATGTTCTTTCTTGCCAGAGATGAGAAAATTGTCAATAGTCTTCACATCCACTTTCACGAACATGCAAATCTGCTAACAACTCAGTATGAATTACATAATTGGGCTAGGAAAAGGTGGAGTGGACATCTGGCTGACTGGAAGGGAATAGGGGCCGGATTGGGGCGCAGGCTGCTAAGCAGCCTGCTGCAATAAATCACTCTGACCATGAGGTCATGAGTTCAAGGCCAGCCCGTGACAGGGTGAGCACCCATCAATAAAAAATAAAAAAATAGCCCCTGCTTGTTGCTGACCTAGCAACCCGAAAGATAGTTGCATCTATCAAGTAGGAAATAAGGTACCACTTATAAAAATGGGGAGGCAAGTTTAACTAATTTATGACTTGGAATCAGGAAGTGCCATCAGAGTGGATGATGAAGCAGCTGCTCCCCCCTGTGGCCAGAATCGAACATCCCCTCAGGAGAAGGTTAAATTGCCTCTGCATCTGTCTGTCTCGGATGTGTTTATTGGTATTGAATGTTTGCCCTATGTGTGTATAATGTGATCCGCCCTGAGTCCCCTTTGGGGTGAGAAGGGTGGAATATAAATATTACAAATAAATAAATAGCCCTTGCTTCATGGTAGGGCTCATATTTTGCCTGCAAAAGAAATCGAGTTCCCCCTATTAATGAGCTCAACAATCTCACTTTGTAGCTGCAGCAATGCCAATAGTCAGCTTACTAAAGTCAGGCAGATCCCAGCGCTTTTATTCAACAGTCACATAGCCAGCCCCACGGGGTACCCCATCCATAATACCTAGCCCTGAGCATTTTACTTTCTGTGGGATTGCCAGCTATTTTGTGCAACTATCGCCCCTCTCAAGAGGACCTATCTGTCCTCAACAGTGTGCAACCCGCCGTGTGGGGCCGGGCATCCCCATGAAACAGCAAAATCCCTGCACTATTCCAATGCTGAAACACAGCCAGGCTGAACAATGAATGCACAGGGAAGAGAGGAGCAAAAGCAAGCAAGGAAGAACCCCGCTCTCGCTTCTTTTGCAAGGAGATCTCAAGAGAGAACCAAAACATTGTGGCTTCCCTTCTCTTCCTGCTGGTTCAAGACTTGGCTGTTTGGTTGTGCATTTAAGTAAATCAGATCTAATTTGCCAAATAGTCACTGTTGAATGTTTTTAGGTTGAATATTTTTATGTTGAATGTTTTTATGATGAATGTTTCTATTGTGGAATGATATTTTAAATTGTAAGTTGCTCGGAGCACTCTGGTGGAGAGCGACTAATTAAGAAATAAAGTGAAGTGAAGTGAAGTGAAGTGAAAAGGCTTACCTAAGAAGGCCTGCTCAGCCTGGCTGCTGAGCAAGCTCCGGAAAGTGGCCTGGAGGAGAGTGGCATAGGTTCCCGAGGAGAAGCAGCCAGGATCGGCCAGGGCTTGCAATTGTTGAATTTAGGGGGGAAGGAGTTTCCAAACTCATTCATCACTATGATAAGTGCCTAGATTTGAATGGTGACTATGTTGAGAAGTGGTATTTGGGTGTGGCTTTCAACTGCATATGGTAAATGTTTTCTCCTATACTTTGTTCATTTTTAATTTCAAAACGTAATCTACTTTCTGGATAGCCCTTGTATTTGTGTATGGCAACACATCTCTGCCTGTTGTAAGACTGCCCTGAGTCCCCTTCGGGGTGAGAAGAGCAGGTTACAAATGTAGGAAATAAATTTAAAAATGTTTGTAAAGATGCAACTAACCAATACTAAATTTATTATCCCCAACGTTTTCTTTTTCCTTTCCTTTTCCCCCCACCCACCTCTTTCTTAGTAAATGTTTAATAAAAATTATTTTGCTATATGCCAAGCATTACACTGATGTGTAGAAACATCTGCTGAAATCTCTCGCCATTTTTCAGATCCTCAGGCTCTCTCTGGCTTCTGTTTGAGTTGCTTGCCATTTTATATAAGGGATGCCATTTCACTATGCCATTGTATGCAAAGGGATTTGAGCATCCACAGAATATCTATAAGGCGGGTCCTCAGTTTGAGTCCAGAACTCCCTGGACTCTGAATTCTGTGGATGATATTCTGACGATTTATATTACTTTTCTTTTTCTAGACATATGAGCCACCCCCAAATTTTAATATAATTCAAACTAAATGCAGAATTACAGTCTCAGTCTTTGCAGAGATAATCCTGTACAAACATACACAAACACTTCTATACACACACGTATAGAGCAATGTATTTCCTACTCATTATAATTCACATCTTAGGCCCACTAGTGTTTGGGGAAACAGGAAAAAAGCCTTCCTTTTGCTAAGTTCCTTCCATCTAAGACAAGAAAATGGAGCACTCTTCACTCAGATCTGACCTCTTATCTCCCATCAAAGCTCTAGTAATTACATTCTTCTCTGTGTACTAACTTGCTCTGACAACACAGCGGGCCTTAAAAGACTCATTGCAGAGTCTATGGGAGCCCCAAGTCTCTAAGGCCTGTCAAGGCACAAGAATCTCTCATTAAGAAAATTAAACAGCAAGATTATTGACATTTTGGAAGACAAATATCTCTAACTATGATGTACTTGTTCACTAACATGGAGTAAATGACAACGAACTGGTTCTGTTCCCTCGGTTGAGAATGAAAATGGATGTTCTCAGGCTCTTAATGGAGCTAATTGGATCAGTTCATAAGGAAATTTATGAATATTAGGTATAATTTACTATAAGGGTGAAAGGTATACAGGCATGGAAGGTCAACTGTCCTCCAGACATACCTGATCTTTTATCTCATACTGAAAGGAATGAACCCTATTGAGATGGAGAACACCACAAAGACCATACAGTCCAAACTCATTCTGTCATGTAAGAAGACACAGACAAAACAGTCCTGGGAAATGGCCTTCCAGCCTCTGTGTATAAGCTTCTAAAGAGACTTCACCACACTGTTTAGCAGTATTCCACTGCTAAACAGCTCTTACTATCAGGAAGTTTGTCTTAACGTCTAGGTGGAATCTCTTTTCCTATAATTAAAATCCACTGCTAGGTGTACTAGCCTCTGGAGCAACAGAAAAGAAGTTGACTCCCTCCTCAGTATCAGGAGACAGTACAAAATAGCTTACCTGCAAGAATAATATTGTTTGCTATGAAAAAAAATGCCTTTTTTTCCATGTGAAAGTCTCATGTGTGAATTTTTCACAGAAAAACTGTGATTTTGGACGAGCTTCTGGGGATGGAATAAAATTGCTGTAATTATATGTTCCTTCCTTCAAGGATGAAATTGTTCCAATTTAGCACAATGGAATGAGGGTTTATTTATTTAATTTGTGCCCCACCTTACTCAGAATGGGTCCCAAGGCGTCTTACAATATATATTATATGAATTCTGAAAAATAATTTGGTCACAGATTTGTGAGCCTTTTGCACTTTGTTAACTAGAACGAATTGATGGTCTCGATGCCAAGGGCCCTATATCAAACCCTGTCTACATGGGACATTTTAAATATAATGAATAATAATAATAATAATAATAATAATAATAATAATAATAATAATAATAACAACTTTATTTTTATACCCCGCCCCATCTCCCCGAAGGGACTCGGGGCGGCTTACATGGAGCCTTGCCCGATAAAACAATCAAATATCAAAACACAGCAATAAAACAGTTATCCAATAAAAACATCAATAACAGTAAAAACAATCGTTAAAATCAACATAAAACATGCAATATTAACACTGGAGACTAATTCATAGAATTCGTGAAGCACCTTATAAATTTAATAAGGTAAATGAAGCCCTTGCACCTTCATTGGTCTCCAAACATGCAAAGATATCTTTACATCATTTTCTTTTCCACCCCTTTGTCTCATCAATTGCTGAAGTCCTGCTACTCCAAGATAAAGGCTCATATTCAATATCCATTTTGATGATAACTACACAGGTCATGTGGTTTTAAGGTAGAATCAGCATATTGTCAGCGCTGTGCATGTGTCTGTGGCTTCCATGTAGTAGGTACTGGAGAGATGTGTTTAAAAAGAGGACAACGGACTCAACATAAGCTGAATTCACCAATATTCCAGTTCTGTAAATCAGAGCACAACTAAACATATCAAGAGCTGTATTTGGATAATGCTAATATTTGGCATTACAACAAGCAAATACAACAGCTTGCCCTAATACTATATGCCGTTTCTTGGAAAATCCATTTTCTCTCCAGTGTGTTTGAGGGCTGTAACTAAGCTCAGAAGGAACAGGGTAAAACAGGGGAGAGATGGAATGCAATGTCAGCATTTCTGCCAATCAAAAAGTCTTAATATTCTAACGCAGGGAGTTCGAGTGCCACAACACCACTAGAAAACTGGTAAGCCGCTTCACCGTAAGACAGTTTTTTCTGTCTGCAAGTCAGCATGAAAAGAATACCTACCTAGAATTGACTCATGTGGCAGACGTTGAGTGCAACAAGCCTGGCATTCAAAGGCACCAGCAGTATATGAAACAATGACACATCGTAGATTAAATTAGGGTGAGATTGGTTAGCTAGCAGAGCAGAACAGCTGCGGGTGCATAATATATTCAGGGTATGAGCCACGTCGCTTGTTAAACATTACTGAAAGAAGCTCAGAACACTTCTGGTTTCTGAATATCAAAAAAACAACAGAAGATATTCTAGCAATAGAAATGGTAAGGCAGAATGGGGAGAAGCATCATTAGTTTCAGTTCATGGAGTTTTGTGCACACAATGTTCTTGGTTCGGCTTTTCACCTTGTTTCATGTCAGCTTTGTAAAACAAATGGCATCAGGTAAGGGAGATTGATGAACTGCAGGGTTAGGCAAAGTACAGCCAGAGTCTACATGAGGCTCCAGGGCTGTTTTTGTGGCATCTGCACCTATACGTCTGCCCCTAAATGTCATTTGAGGGAGTGGGGACATTTTCCCCAGTTCCTTTTTTTCCTAGGCCTTGTAAGTTCAGGAGAGGCCATTTTTGTAAGTCCAGAAAGTGCTGTTTATCTAGAACTGGATGTTCCTGTCAATTCCTGTTGTGCAAGTAGCACAAGTCTAAAATGCATACCCTCCAACTGTCTGGATTTGGCAGGGACTGTCCTGGTTTGTCCTTTGCCACCTCACTTTTTCAGCTTTTAAAAAAATCTCCCAATTTCTATCTGCCTCTTCCAATTTACCTCTTAATCCTTAGTCTACCTTGACCAAAGGAAATGGAGATCAAAATCCAAAAAAGTTCACATTCAATTGACAGAAGAACGGGAGGAGAAAGGTCGGCAGATTCGTGCCCTCCCCAGTAGGCTCAGAGAAAGGCAAATTGCCCATAGCCTCTGCTCACCTTTGTATTCTTCCTCATTCTTGATCACACTCTGGTATTGCTTGGCCACACAAGTCCCAGTTTTCATCTGTTGGATGATATGAAAATGCCCAGAGGATAGAGCTAAAATCGTGGCAAAAATGTTTCCTAGGATGCATTTGTATGTGTTCACGTTTTGTTCACGTTGTTACTTATGGTGACTCCATGAATTACACAGGGTTTTCTAAGCCAAAGACTACACATAAGTGGTTTTCCTATCTCATTCCTCTGAAATACAACCTACAGCACCTGTATTTGTTGGTGGTCTTCCATTCAAGAACTAATCTGGTCTGAATTTCATAGCTTCCAAGATCAGGTGGGTTCTTGTCCCAACCTTTGGTCCTCCACCTATTTTTGACTTCAGCTCCCACAATTCCCAAAAGCTGGTAAACTGGCTAGGATTTCTATCTAGAGTCCTCTAGAGTCCAACCTCTGTTTAAAGACTTCTAAAAATGAGTCTACCACCTTCTGAAGCAGCACGTCCCACTGTTGAACTGCTCCTACCATAAAGATGATCATCCCACTGTTGAGGTGGAACCTCTTTTCTTGCAATTGCAATCAGTTGGATTGTGTTCTAGTCTCTGGAGAAACAGGCTTGATCTTCTATATGACAACCCTTTAGATATTTAAAGATAGCAGTCCTATCACATCCCAGTCTTCTGTTTTCCATATAACCCCCTCAGTGTTTCTCATGAGGCTTGGATAAATTGAAGACTACATTCCAGATAGGCACAGTATAGAGGACGTGGCCAAAACACTGTGTGTGAGGCTGAAATATATTATATATTTCTTTGCTGCCACCAATTTATATTAGATGTTTCTTTTGCTGCCACCATTTATAATACGTATGCCACTGCTCACCAAAGCCAGCACACAGAGAGACCCAAAAATGGAAGGAAACTCTGTCTAATGAAGCAATGGTTAATAAGCAGACAGACCACCTCTTGATTATGAAGAACATACAAACTCTCGAGATGAAGTAAACATAGAAATATGATGTTTATTTATACTTGAGCAGAAAAGTTGCATATTGGTTTCAATAAAATAACAGGCTGGTTACTTAAACAGAGAATGGTACTTTAGCTTGAGTTCCTTAAAAGTATGTTTCCTCACAAGGAATAAATACAGGCTTTTAAGACCTTTGAGTCCTCTCTACCAGAGGCTCTTAACACCTGTGCCGTCCGCCGGACAATAAAAAGCTATAAAACTGAAACGTGCTGTCCTTTATCCGGGCGAACTGCAAATCCCTATAAGCTGTCCTATAGATATTGAACGACTGAGTCTGGATAACTTCAAAAAAGGATGTTTATTCATACAAGGTTGTAAACCTGGCACAGATCTTAAAGTTGCAGAAAATGAAACAAATTTCTATAGGTTTTAGTCACAGAATTATCCCTGGTTCCAGAAGGCAAAAGTGATTATAAAACCACTATACCCTAATCACGCTGCCTATATTAGAAGGAGAAACTCTTTCCTTCCCTATCTTTACAGCAAAGATTAGTTCTAGAAGCGATGGAATAACTCTACTCCTCTAACTAGATTTCCTATTCCAGATCAATATAATTCAATACTTATCTAATTTGGATAGGCTTAGATTGGCCTGGTTTTGAGGATGATTTGTCCCAGTTAGCCTTGCACAGCTCCAGCACGTTGGAAGACTATAGCCAGAATGAAGCTCCAAAATGGAGACTAGACCCTGGTAAAAAGGGCGGTCCTAAGATGTTGCACTCTTTGACCAATCACTGCAAAGAAAACTGCAGCCAGCTCTTGCAGATTCCAAGCCACCTTTCCTAGGCCTTTGCAGCCAGAGGCTCAAACAAAATGTAAAGGAGGGAAAACAAACAAACGACCAATAGGTAAGGCAAACCATCGTCCTGGGGGACGGAACACTCCCCGCTAAATTCCCAGGATGTGGGAATTTACCAATCAAAAACATACAAACACCTTTGTATACACAACAATACAAACACTAGAACTTTAAACATCTCCAATAAGCAACACGAGGTCACTAATTGGTCTGTCCAGGACAGACATTTTGTCCTTACTATGAGTCTTTACTTGAACTTTTCTAACCTTACCGTCAGGGCAAGGAAAGGTCTTTAGTATAATGCCCATAGGCCAGGCATAGCGGGGCAAGTCTTTGTCCTTTGGCAACACAAGGTTTCCCACCTTGGCATTGTCCTTTGGGGTTTGCCAGAGTCTTCTGGTTGGAAGCTGGCTTAAGTAATCGGCCTTCCACCTCTTCCAGAAGTGGTTGGCTAAGGTCTGCACATGCAAAATTGGTGCCACAGTCCGACCAAATTGACTTAATTGGCCCTCTGAGGGCTATGAACCTTTTCAATGCGTTTATGAATGATGAAGTGTCCATTCCCTCTGCAACCTCTATATAGACAGTTCGTTTTGACAAACAAGTAAACAAACCCGCCCATCTTTTGTTATTTACAACACCACCCCTGGTTTTCCTAGTGACAACCTCCCAAGGACCAAACACATCGATTCCCACATGGGAAAAGGGGGGGTCTGTCAAAGTCCTGTCCTGAGGTAACTCAGCCATCAGCTGACTCTGACAGTTACGTCTGAGTCGCCGACATTTGACACACTTAAAAATAACACTGCTGACCAAACTTTTAGCATTTACCACCCACAGGCCTTCATTTCTAAGGGTCGCCTCAGTCAGAGTTCTACCTTGATGATGGATTTTCTCATGGTAGTGACGAACCAACAACAAAGCAATATGGCTATTGGGGGGTACAATGATAGGGTTCTTTATACACACTTTGAGTTTAGCCTTGGCTAACCTTCCTCCAACTCTCAAAATACCCTCCTTGCCTAGAAATGGGTTTAACTCACGCAAGAAACTCCGACTGGGGGTGTCAAGCCCTTGTTCTAACCTGGCTATTTCTAGACTAAACTCATGCCTCTGAACTGACCTGAATATTACTCCCTTAGCCTTCAACATGTCCTGAACTTGCAAAGGCTGACTATCTTTGCAGACTAAGCGATGTATAAGCCTAGCAACTGCTCTAAGAAGACTGTGCCACTCCGAAAAACGTTCAAAACGGTGTGGTTCCAGGCAAGATCTTTGGCCCATCTTGATTTCTGTGGTTGATTTGCAGGCTTTCACCTCTGCACTTCGTGAGACTTGAGCATTCATAATGTCCGAAAACCTTTGCTCATCTTTCGAGAGCGCTGTGGCTTCGTCTCTCTCAGAGACTTTGAAGATGGAGGAATACTCTGGAGTTATTGCTTGGCAGTAGACCGAGATATGACTTAGGCAACTGCGCACAAGTGTAGGACGTCCACCTTTAAGCACCTGTGCTTGATTGGAGTCCAACGACGATGGTGGGTGCATCTTGTTTATGCACACTGGGCCTATGACTGTCCAGCCTAATGGCAATTGTTGTGCGATAGGTGCACCTGGAGGTCCTTTAACTTGGTCGTTCACACAGAACAAGCTCGGGCAGTCCGAGCCAAGCAAAAGGGCAATGTCCACATCTGGCCGAAAGGCTGGTATAGCATTCTTTAACCGTCGCAAATGTGGATGAGCCTCCACAACTTCTCTAGTTACAATTTGTTTTTTGTTCCGAGGGATGGAGGAACACTCAATCAGGTCTGGCAACTTGAACTGTCTCTTCTGGTCGCAAGAGGAGACAACAAAGCCAGATGCTATGCGACCCTGCAACTTCTTTTTTCCTGCACACGTAGCCATAGTGTAGTCGACCATCTTGGTTTTAAGGTCAAACATGCGGAAGAACTCTGGAGTAGCCAGGGAGGCGTCGCTCTGTGAATCCAGGGCCACATAGAGTCTCTTTCTAAGCCAAGGGCTCTTGGCTGGATATACATCCGCTAGGCAGATAGGATGACAAACTCTGTACTGGTGCGAGTCAGAACACAGCTCTGTACAGGCGACTGCTGAAACTTCCACCTGCATCTCTGGTGCGGCTGGCTTGTCGGTGTCTTCGACTGCTGACTTTTCTTTTGGTGAAGCGTTCTCTTTGGGGTGGGAGATGATATTGGAGTTGTGCATTGCGGTGCAATGCTTGAGGCTGTTGCATTTCTCACACTTGATGTTTTCTTTGCAGTTGGATGCAAAGTGTGGAGTTGCTCCACAGCATCTAAAGCAGATTCCCTGCTTTTGAACTAGCTGTTGCCTTTCTTTGTATGTCTTTCCACTAAACTCCCTGCAGTTGGCCAAGCTGTGAGGCTTTTGGTGAATAGGGCAAAGCAACTCTTTTACCTCCGACCTGGGTTCATCAGTCTTGTGTTGAGTTTCGACTGCCTTTACGCTGACAGGTCTATTGGCCTCTCTAGATGGTTTCTTGTCCACTTTAGGTGCCTTCTCTGGCTGGGTCCCTTGGTATAAGGTGGGGAGGCCCGTCTGCGGATCATTCCTTTCTCTGGCCGCCCTGGTGATGAACTGGACCAAATGAGAAAATGGAGGGTATGCCTGGGAGTGGGCCTCCTTGTAGTTGAAGACCTCCTGTCCCCAGCGTTCTTGCAAAGTGAAGGGCAGCTTGGTCAAGATCTGCCTCTGGGACAGGTGCTGATCGAGGCACTTCAAACCGGGCAGTTCTGGATTCTCCTTGGCCGACTCTAATTCCGTAAGGAGATCGCTGAGGTCCCACAAGAGTTTGAAGTCTTTGAGTTTCAAAGCTGGGAACCTTTGGAGCTTGTCCATAAGAGATGCTTCAATCTCTGTGCTGGCCCCATACCTCTGCTGCAACCTGGCCCAGGCCTTTTCCAGGGCTTTGTCGGGATCGGCTACGTGGGCTGCGTAGATCTTCTTAACTTGTGAGGATGAGGCTGGCCCCACCATGCAGCCAGAAGAGTCAGTTCTTCCTCAGGCAATAACTTTAAGTCTCTGATTGCTCTCTGGAAGGTGGCCTTCCAGAGAAGAAATTCCTCAGGCTTGTCCGAAAACTTTTCGACACCCTTGTCCTTAAGATCTCTTCTGGGGCTTCTGATGATGGAGACAAGCTGGGACTCTGGCGTCGAAGGGAACAATTGAGGAGTTTGCTGTTGTGGAGTGGACTCCCACCGTGCACCTTGCGTCAACCTTTGGCCTCTTGGAGGGATGACATCGACCACTGACGAATCGGTGGCTCCCTGTGCAGCTGTCTGTAAGGGCCAACTAGCACTTGGCCTTGAGGCCCTGATTGACTGACCTAGGGATTTAGCAGGAGGCACAGGTAGCTCGGGCAAGGGTGAGCTCCCCGCTATGACGCTCTGCTCTGCAGGAAACTCAAAAGTGACTTTGGGGCCCTGCTCTGGGTAAGGAAAGAAGTCTTCCTGTTCCTCATCCGAAAACTGGCTGTTTAAGCTATTAAGATGCACAAGCACCTTGGAAGAAGGGTCCTGCTTCGGCAACTGACTTACATTTTCTTCTGTGAGTGGCTCAATTAGGGCCTTGGCCAAAGTCTCAGCCCTTACCTTTTTGGCAGTAGCATCCATCCTTATTCTAAGCATTTCTATTTCACCTTGCCTTTGGGCCTGTTCCATTTGCATTTCGCTTTGTCTACGGGCCTGTTCTATTTGCATTTCGCTTTGTCTACGGGCCTGTTCTATTTGCAGTCGTTGCTCTTCTTCTTTAAAGGGAAGGGTGAGATCAGCTGCCTTAGCATCAGCCTCCGCCCCCGCTACCTTGCTCTTTAGCTTCAGACGTGCAGCCTCCTTAATGTGCAAGGCAGCTAGGGAAGAGATGGCACTCCCAGCAGCAGAAGACTTGCTAGAGTGGCTATGTTTAGATGATGCACACTCCCTTAGCTTAGATACCTGGCTAGAGCGGTTGGACTTAAGACTAAGTGCCACAGCAGGTGATTTTAAAAGATTGGTCTCATGGCTGCATAAGGAAGACTGATTTCCTTTTGGCTCAGACCTTAGATTAACAGGTGGAGAACTAAATTCCAAGGCATCTAGAATTGCCCTCACCTTATTTTCTTTCTCATTAGTGTCAGCTAAGACACTCACTATTTCTAACTCTGAATCCTTGGCGTTAATGCGCTCGAGGACCTGGACTATCTTAGACACCAAACCCCTCCAGAGACCGAAGGTCTCTTCAAGGTCGGTCTGTAATATGGATGGCACCCTTGTAATACCCAAGCTCTCAATTCTGTCCATTAATGTTACAATTCGCTCCCATGCCGAACCTAACCTCACATGGAGGAGCTCCTTTTCATCTATTAGATGGGCTAGCATCTTGGCTGAAGGGTGCTTTATCCTTTGGGGCCTTTCATTCCTACTTTCAGCCTCAGAAGGAGGTATACCATCTGTATCATCTTGAAATTGCATAGACATTATGTATTCTTAATAGCAAGTAAATTTACAACAAAAGCAAATACAACATACCAGCAAGTAAATTTACAATAAAAGCAAATGCAATATATAATACAATGCACAACACTTAACCATAGCAATATATATCACTAAGTAACTATACTTTACAAAGATTGTGACCTTTGGCGCCAGATTTTAGTGGGCAAGCTGCAAAATGCCAACTGACAGCAACTTGCCACTTGATACTTCCCTTGCCCGAGTGACGTAAACTGCCAAAATGGCGACTTCGCCAAATTTTCAAGCACCTCGTGCTCTGCGGCTCGAGGCCTGCCGCCGAAGGAGCACCGAGGCTGGCTTTGGAAAGGAGGAGAGAAAAGACGCCTCCTCCCCGCTGTGAAGGGAGGTCACCACCGCAGGACGATGAAGCAGGTCACCACCGCAGGACGATGAGGCAGGTCACCACCGCAGGACGATGAGGCAGGTCACCACCGCAGGACGATGAGGCAGGTCACCACCGCCAGGCGATGAGGCAGGTCACCACCGCAGGACGATGAGGCAGGTCACCACCGCAGGACGATGAGGCAGGTCGAAGCCGGCCGAGTGCTCCGGCCGAACTCGCAGCAGCGTTGCCAGGCCTGTCCAGGTTCTAGCCTGGTTCTGGTGGGCTTCACGCCTCAGAGCCAGCCAAAGAACTGTCGCTGGTGCTCCGCGGCTCGAGGTCTACCGCCGAGGGAGCCCTGGACGTTGCTGGGAACTGCACAGCCTGTGCAAACCCAGAAAGCCACTGGGCCACGTGCGCACACGCGAGCCAAATAGCAAGGAAATAGAGCCCCACTATTTGACTCCTTCAGGTCTGAGAGCGGGCTCCACTGCTTCAGACGCTGGTAGAGTCTTTAGGTATGCAGACTGAGCTCAGGCGGAAAAGCCGCGGCCTAAACTAAACTTCCTAAACTATAAAAAACTATAAGCCGTGCAAGCTAGCTCAAGCGGAAAAACCGCTGATCTACCTCAAAACTGTGCCGTCCGCCGGACAATAAAAAGCTATAAAACTGAAACGTGCTGTCCTTTATCCGGGCGAACTGCAAATCCCTATAAGCTGTCCTATAGATATTGAACGACTGAGTCTGGATAACTTCAAAAAAGGATGTTTATTCATACAAGGTTGTAAACCTGGCACAGATCTTAAAGTTGCAGAAAATGAAACAAATTTCTATAGGTTTTAGTCACAGAATTATCCCTGGTTCCAGAAGGCAAAAGTGATTATAAAACCACTATACCCTAATCACGCTGCCTATATTAGAAGGAGAAACTCTTTCCTTCCCTATCTTTACAGCAAAGATTAGTTCTAGAAGCGATGGAATAACTCTACTCCTCTAACTAGATTTCCTATTCCAGATCAATATAATTCAATACTTATCTAATTTGGATAGGCTTAGATTGGCCTGGTTTTGAGGATGATTTGTCCCAGTTAGCCTTGCACAGCTCCAGCACGTTGGAAGACTATAGCCAGAATGAAGCTCCAAAATGGAGACTAGACCCTGGTAAAAAGGGCGGTCCTAAGATGTTGCACTCTTTGACCAATCACTGCAAAGAAAACTGCAGCCAGCTCTTGCAGATTCCAAGCCACCTTTCCTAGGCCTTTGCAGCCAGAGGCTCAAACAAAATGTAAAGGAGGGAAAACAAACAAACGACCAATAGGTAAGGCAAACCATCGTCCTGGGGGACGGAACAACACCAGCACTCTAATGCTTAGAGTCTCACTATTATTCTTAGCACTTCTCCCCAAAGGCTAATTTAACTTTTCCGTCAGAGAGGTTTCTCACTAACAGTTCCCAAAACTCTTCCTCTTCAAAACTACACACCCTATCTGACTCTCTGGCTGAGTAGCTCTTACAGGGATCAGTCAACCCCCCCCCCCCCCCCCGATTTAAGGAGCTCCATTGGCTGCCATTCATCTTCCAGGCCCAATTCAAGGTTCAGGTGATCACTTATAAAGCCCTGAACGGTTCAGACCTGCCTACCTTTGTGACCGCATCTCCTCCTATGAACCTGCATGTTCTCTTCATTCATAGGGGGAGGCCTTTCTTTCGCTCCCACCTCCGTCACAAGCATGGTTGGTGGGGACAGGGGAGAGGGCCTTCTCTGTGGTGGCCCCCCGGCTCTGGAACTCGCTCCCCAGGGAGACTAGGCAAGCCCCCACCCTGGCAGTATTTAGGAAGAGCCTAAAAACTTGGATCTTCCAACAGGCTTTTGGAGAGTAATTCCCCATCCCCATGATAGACTTTGTATCTACGACCATTTCCGCATCTATTGCACTTTATCTTGCCCTATCAGTTTATTATAGTCACAGGGGTCACTTCACCCCAATTTGCTCTCCTATTGACGATAGTATTTAATCAACTACCTTGTTTACAATATCCACTCGTTGCACTTTACCCAGTTCATTTTATCCCCTTTATTTGGGTGCCAAATCCATGTTTTTATTATGATTATCATTTTATATTTTTACTATGTTTAGAATGTTAATTTAATTTCTCTGTCTGTATTTTCTGATGTTATTTTATTTTGGTTTGCTGTTTTATCTGGGCTTGGCGCCATATAAGTTGCCCCAAGTCCCTTCGGGGAGATGGAGGCGGGGTATACAAATAAAGTATTATTATTATTATTATTATTATTATTATTATTGACACAACGACATTGTATGACACAGCAAACAAGATAGATATGCTGGATTTTGTTTCACAAAACCACTGAGGGCTGTGCTGGCGGTAGTGTAACTACTGGCAGGTCCAACCAAGCCAGAGAGGCCTCAGCTGAGGAGCAGAACCAAGAGCACCTAACCCATTAGCATTATGGAGAATCAAACCCAAACGAAGTCTATACTGGCTCGGTCATCACCCAGGATAAAAAGGACCGCGGTGGATGCTGCTGATTCTGGACATCCATCGACAAGTGGGCTACGGAATCATCAAAACCCAAATGAACAGTCACAGAAGCGGCAGAAATATACAATGCCAGAAAACCGCACAATTATTATTATTATTATTATCAACACAACGACGTTGTATGGCACAGCAAACAAGATAGATATGCTGGATTTCGTTTCACAAAACCACAAGTCGAACACTTCCCAAGTGTCTAGGACTGTGTGATGTATTTTCTGATGATGTGTGCAGATCCCAGTAGGGTGGCCTTTTGCAGTTGGCAGATGGTGATTTTGTCAATGTCTATTGTTTCCAAATGCCGGCTGAGATCTTTTGGCACAGCACCCAGTGTGCCCATCACCACCGGGACCACCTGTACTGGTTTCTGCCAGAGTCTTTGAAGTTCAATCTTGAGGTCCTGATAGCGGCTGAGTTTTTCCTGTTGTTTTTCATCTATGCGACTGTCACCTGGGATGGCAACATCAATGATCCAAACCTTGTTCTTTTCCACAACTGTGATGTCTGGTGTGTTGTGTTCCAGAACTTTGTCAGTCTGGATTCGGAAGTCCCACAGTATCTTTGCATGTTCATTTTCCAATACTTTTGCAGGTTTGTGATCCCACCAGTTCTTTGCTGCTGGGAGGTGGTACTTGAGGCATAAGTTCCAATGAATCATTTGGGCCACATAGTTGTGCCTCTGTTTGTAGTCTGTCTGTGCGATTTTCTTACAGCAGCTGAGGATATGATCAATGGTTTCGTCGGTTTCCTTGCACAGTCTGCATTTTGGGTCATCAGCTGATTTTTCAATCTTGGCCTTAATTGCATTTGTTCTGATGGCTTGCTCCTGGGCTGCAAGGATCAGGCCTTCTGTCTCCTTCTTCAGGGTCCCATTCGTGAGCCAGAGCCAGGTCTATTATTATTATTATTATTATTATTATTATTATTATTATTATTATTATTATTGCCTCTCTGGCCCTACCTACTGAGCATTCTTCCGAATGAAGCAGAGAGTGTTTGATGATCAGGACATCTGTAGAGATACCAAGGTGTTTGTTTACAAATGGTGGCACATTAGAAAACGTTGACCATTTCCGCTACCTTGGCAGCCACCTCTCCACAAAAGTCAACATCGACACTGAAATACAACATTGCCTGAGCACTGCGAGTGCAGTATTTTTCAGAATGAAGCAGAGAGTGTTTGATGATCAGGACATCCGTACAGAGACCAAGGTGCTTGTTTACAAAGCCATCGTCCTCCTAACCCTGCTCTATGCCTGTGAAACATGGACAGTCTACAGACGTCACACTCAACTCCTGGAGCATTTCCATCATACTCCTGGAGCATTTCCTCAGAAAAATCCTGCAAATCTCTTGGGAAGACAGGCAGACAAATGTCAGCATGCTGGAAGAAGCAAAGACCACCAGCATTGAAGCGATGCTCCTACGCCATCAACTCCGCTGGACTGGCCACGTTGTCCGAATGCCCGATCACCGTCTCCCAAAGCAGCTACTCTACTCCGAACTCAAGAACAGGAAACGTAATGTTGATGATCAGGAAAAGAGATTTAAAGATGGGCTTAAAGCCAACCTTAAAAACTGTGGCATAGACACTGAGAACTGGGAAGCCCTGGCCTTTGGGCGCTCTAATTGGAGGTCAGCTGCTGCGGAGTTCAAAGAGGCACAAATGGAGGGCTTAAGGGAGAAATGTGCCAAGAGGAAGGCCCATCAAGCCAACTTTGACTGGGACCACATTCCACCTGCGGGAGAACATGCAGATCAAGAATAGGTCTCTTCAGCCACCTAAGAACCCACCCCCAAGACACCAGAAATGGAAGACAATCGTCCTCGATCTATGAGGGATCACCTAAGTAAGTAAGGCCCTACCTACCTCTTGCTGCTAAGCAACTAATAATAATAAATAATAATAAACTTTATTTATACCCCGTCACCATCTCCCCAACGGGGACTCGGGGTGGCTTACATGGGGCCATGCCCAGAACAATACAATATAACAAAATATAATAGAACAACAAATCATAGCACATTAAACAACACAATAAAAGAAAATATACACTACATTAAACAAGATCAAAGAACAATAAAACCAAGGGCGGGCCACATGAACACTAGATTAAAGCTCGAGGTGAGAAAGGAAGTAGGAGTAAAAACCACAGAGGACAGGGTCATAAAGTGGCGGTGCGATCTGGAGGATCGCATCTCAACTTCCTCCATTTTCATCAAACAATCAGATTGCATTTCCATACATGAAGCTGCCTGATCATTCCTCGCCCTTCTTTGCTTTGTCTTTCCAAGCAAGGCCTTGAACTGCCTTTACACACCAACCCTGCAAGGTAGGGCAATCTGTTATACACAGCTACGCACATATTTGAAGCCTCCTTGGAGGTATTGCTATACATATTGTCTTACGGAGAACTTGCTTTCATCAACATATTACTGCACCATTGGTCACCCCTGGAAGCTTTCCTTGGGGGACAATCTGGGGTGCAGTGGGGATCAAGGATGGGGCTGGATGACAGGAAAAATGGCCATTAAGGGAAAGCCATCCTCTGGGTGATTCCTACTCCTGGCCTACACTGTCTTTGATCTTTCAAGTCACAGTCAGAACTTTTCTAGAAGTGCCAATAATAAGTTTCCCCTACTTGCCAGAATTCAGATTATAACCTCCATCATCACTGCACTGCTGCTAATGGGGCCATATTAGTAGGGACTGCCTGGGTCCCACCCCATTTAGTAGTAGTCCCACCAATACACATAACAATTATCAAGTTGTTTTTTTAATTGAGGGCTTAACAATGCATTTGTTTTCCCAGGCTCTTACTAATTACTTAATTCTCCTCTGTTTCCCTTCCTATTATCTCCTTCCCATTTCTTTTTTTCTCTTCTTTTTGTCTATTAGACATCAAGCCTGTGGGCATGGTTAGTTGGTAATTGTATTTCTTGTACAGTGCCTTGTTCAGAAACTGCTGAAGAAATAATACTAATCCTGATTATGAAAGAAGAGCAGTAATCAGATTCACCCGAAATCTTTGCTGTGCCGTCTAATAGTATTATCTGCAATGATGCATTGTGTTTCTTATACGAATGTAAGGAAAGGTGTAAATGAACTCCGATCACAATCCCACTGTGTGCACTATAGCTTAATCGCCCAAATGCTGACATCCTTTTCAAGATATCGGATAATACCTGCAAATCATCTACCTGGTTAAGAATGTTATCTGCAATGCTTTTTTGTTGTGGATTTCTTTTTGTCATAGGTATGTGCAAAGCTCAGTCAGCCCTCCATATCCAAGGATTCATCATCCATGCATTTAACCATCCATGAGATGAAACTGTTTTTTTTTTTAAAAAAAACAAAAACAAAAACCCAAAAGCATTTCTTTATTTTGCCATTTCATATAAAGGACACTATTTTGCCATGCAATCATAAACAAATTAGACTTGAACATTTTTATATTCAAACAGAGGCCTGGAAACAAATCCCAGCAGAGATCCAACTGCAATTACAACATCTGTTCCTGCCTTATATCTGCCTTATATCTAAGGATGTGAAGAATTGTTTGCATTCTACAAAGCCCACCAAGCTAGGCTCACCTGCCCTGAACCTACCTTAACAGCCAGAAAGTGTGAGAAAATAAGATCTGTTCATCGAATGAATATTTTTACTGGAAGAGTTATTTGATAGTTCCAAGGATTGCCTTGGAAGGAAGAGGACTCTTTTTCTTTGGGGATCTTTAAACACAGGTTTGTTGGACATCTGTCATGAATATTTTACAGTTCACCCTTCACATTTGCAGATTTAATTTTTGTGATTTGATTATTTGTGTATTTCATAAGTACGTTTTCTATAGGAATCTCCAATGCAACTTTATGATTAGCTCCTGCCAGACATTGGTCACTGTCACACTGGAGGACCTAAAAATTCCTAGGGAGGTGTTTTGTTAAGCAAAAATATCGCCTTTTTATTCACCTTTTTCCACTTTCACATGAGTTCCGAGTCCCTAAGTTTAGCAAATGCGGACTAATGTCAGTGGTTGTATATTCCTGAATGGCAGGGGGTTACACTGGATGGCACTTGTGATTCCTTCCAACACTAAGATTCTATTATTCTATAAGCAAAAGTAAGCCATGAATTATCTCTCTATTCACACATCGTAATTATATGGTAGTTGAGTGATGCTGCAATGGTGATAAGTGGCAAACCTCAAACATCCAGGAGCAAAATATCTGGTTTCGTTCACATGGCATATGCGGCATCAGTGCTCAAAACAACACTAGAAGAAATGACATCTGCAGAGCCCATTAACATGAGACCGTGTTCGGTGCCCAGCTTTCACTCCGAGAAGCCCCCTCCCACTTCATTATTCTGCCAATCAGTCAGAAGCAATTTGCAATCAGTTTTTAAGCAACTGCTCATCATTTTCTATAATTGGCATGCTGCATCTTTGACAGGATGAAAAATTGTGGCTGATGCCAATCACTGTCGGGTGGAAGTGGAGATGACGACCTCATTTTCATTGGAAATGTTCTGGCAGTGGGTTCTTGTTCTCAACACGGGAAAAACCTTGTGTACTGACTTACCGTATATATTCCTGCATAAGGCAGGTCTGGGGGCCAAAATTATGGATGTTGATATGAGCTTGGATATGTCGAGGGTCACTCTGCAAAGAGGTTCTGCCAGTTTTGCCTCAGGAGGGTCCATGTCCTTCCCAGGAATTGTAAAAGGACCTTTGCTACTCTACTAGAGAAGGGGGTGGTTCCCTTTTTGATAAAATTTAAGATATACTATTACTCCTATTAAAAAGGGAGTCCTCTCTGAATAAAGTAGCAAAAAGTGAGAGCTTAATCTATCCCAGGATAACCTAAAAGAAGCATAAATCCCCTCTACTGTCATGGCACCTCTCTGAGAAGAAACTCTAAACAGCCATCACTGATGCCATTTCCCCACCCAGGTTAGATCATCACAGCTGTATATCCCAGGATCTGATCCCAGAGTATCTGTTTATCCCAGATTATCTGGCAGTGTACACTCATATAATCCAGCTCAAAGCAGATAATCTGATATTAGATCCTGGGATATAGGGCAGTGTAGATCCAGCCCCGGGCATTCAAAATTGACTCCATGGAAGATAGAGGAGAGGAGAGTTGGTGCTTCTTTTAAGTTCTACCCATCTTTTTCCTTTCACCACTCTGCTCAGAGAAGGGAATAGTTCCTTTCTTTTGGTAAGAGTTAAGGTACAGTATTTACATAACTTCACCCAGGTTTTAGAGTTGAATTTCGACTAAAATTTCCAGACTTACACAAAAGTGCATGCAGTAGATGAGTTGAGTATGAACCAGCAAGCTAGTGAGCATTTTATTTGATCCTAGAATTTTGAAATTTTGAATTTCTCATATTCTTCATATTCTGAACAAAGTAGGATATTAAAAATCTGAATAGAGAACATCCAAAGTGCAAAGCTTCCCATGATGGCCATGATCCTACACTGTGTAAATCAATAGTAATATGATGGTTGCGCTGAACAACTTGTCTGCTGAATGTTGACATATTGGCAGCAGTCAACATCCCCCTTAGAAAAGCATAAATATTTACTTGCACAGATAAGCTACACCAGCACTATGAAACCCACATGCAGGATACCAATATGGCCTCATGCCTGTCAATTATCGAGTATCACTGTGCAATGTGCTACATGAAATTGCAATGCCCAGTACACAGCTATATGTGAAATGCTCAACTGCAATGCACTACAATCTTCAATGCACAACTTATGTGAAATAGTTATCCTTGTGGAATTTTTCTTATGCAACCATAAACTCAATGTATTCTTTGTGACTGATTGCCATTTGACTTCTCTTCTAGATATATCTTCATCCACTTCAATTCTTCCTAGTTTCTACAGTGAGCAAGATGAGTGACTGAGGTTTCACCGGTGAATATACGAGAACCACTTGATTTTGGGCTTCTCCCCTTTAGAATTATCTTATTCAGATCCTTGGTGCTTACAACTTTCTGTTTTGCTCTTTCTTCCATTTTCTCTTATTGGTGTTTCTCCCTTTTATTATTCTTTTCAGTACTGAACCACTTTGAGCTGAGTGTCAGAAAAGCCTGACACAAATGTAGTCAGTAAAGAAATAAATAGATTTCCCTAGGCTACTGTTCATATAAGAAGGAACGGGCAGTGAAGTGGTAAATATGATGGGAAAAAGAAGGAAAAAATAGCCTTGCCTACAGTTAGTACAGATATTTACTTGGAATTTTGGATTTCAAGGCTACTGGGAAGAAATGGAAAGAAGGTTGGAAGGCTGAAAAGCGTGGGAGGTGAGTATCCCACATTTTGTCCCAAGGCTGAAGATGTTTCATGTGCCAGACTGCCAATACACAGCACTCTGTGCTTCAGTTTCCATGGTGTGTTGTTAATTATGAAACTGTTTTGAGGCAAAGGACTTTGCAGGGCAACATGGGAGATAAAGCAGGGTAGAGAGAAAGTCACAATATGATTATGTATGTGCATGCGTGTAAGTATTGTACAAAACTCAAGAAAACTACACTAGGTTTTGTTTGTTTTTATTGAAGATCAGACTTATTTAACTTCACAGAATCATAGCATTGGAAGAGGCCCAAAGGACCATTTAGTTCAACAGACAGGTTCAAGATTGGGAAAGGAGTGCGGCAGGGCTGTATACTATCGCCCTACCTATTCAACTTGTATGCAGAATACATCATGCGACATGCAGGGCTTGAGGAATCCAAGGCCGGAGTTAAAATTGATGGAAGAAACATTAACAACCTTAGATATGCAGATGATACCACTTTGATGACTGAAAGTGAGAAGGAGCTGAGGAGCCTTCTAACCAAGATGAAAGAATGTGCAAAAGCTAGGTTGCAGTTAGACATCAAGGAAACCAAAATTATGGCAACCAGACTGATTAATTACTGGCAAATAGAGGGAGAAAACGTGGAGGCAGTTTGTATTTCTAGGCACAAAGATTACTGCAGATGCAAACTGCAGCCAGGAAATCAGAAGATGTTTACTTCTTGGGAGGAGAGCAAGGACCAGTCTCGATAAGATAGTGAAGAATAGAGACATCACACTGGCAGTGAAGGTCCGCATAGTTAAATGATATTCCCTGTAGTAACCTATGGATGTGAGAGTTGGACTCTAAGGAAGGCTGAGCAAAGGAAGAGAGATGCTTTTGAACTGTGGTGTTGGAGGAAAAATCTGAGAGTGCCTTGGACCACAAGAAGATCCAACCAGTCCATACTCTAAGAAATATTGCCCGGCTGCTCACTGTAGGAAAAGATATTAGAGGCAAAGATGAAGTACTTTGGCCACATAATGAGAAGACAGGAAAGCTTAGAGAAGAGAATGATGCTGGGGAAAATGGAAGGAAAAAGGAAAAAGGTCCGACCAAGGGCAAGATGGATGGATGGTATCCGTGAAGGGACTGGTTTGACCTTGAAGGAACTGGGTGCGGTGACGGCTGACAGGGAGCTCTGGCGTGGACTGGTCCAGGAGGTCACAAAGAGTCAGAAGCGACAGAATGAATAAACAACAATAAGTTCAATCCTATTCTGTCATGTAGGAATACACAATCAAAGCACTCAAGACTGATGTCAATTCAGCCTCTGTTTGTTGTTAAAGAAATTCCACCACACTGCCAGGCAGTATATTTGACTGTTCAACAGCTCTTACCATCAATAAGCTCTTCCTAATGTTTAGGTGGAATCTCTTTCCCTAGAGTCTGAATTCATTGCTCCATGTCCTAATATCTGGAGCAGCAGAAAACAAGATAACTCCATTTTCTACATGACATCTTTTCAAATATTTCAGCATGGTTATCATGTACCTCTTAACCTTCCCTGCACCAAGCTGAACATACCCGCCATTCCTCATTGGGATGTATGGTTTCCAGAACTGTGACCACATTCTTCACCCTTCTCTGGACATGTTCCAGGTTGTTCATGTTAATGTGGGATTTGTGTATTGGTTTTACCATCGTCTCTGATGTCCCTTCGTGCTGCGTTCCTCTGACTCCATCCAACTGCTGCTGTGCTGCGTAAATTACAGTTTATATCCTTCTTGAATTGTAGGATGTAGAACTGGACACGGTAAGCCAGATGAAGGCTGTCCAAAGCAGTATACGTTGGCATCAACTGTGAATTTTTAGTGCTGTTTGTGTTTAATTCTGTTTTAATGTTTGCATATTTGTATATTTTGGGTTGTATACTAGTGCCTTTATGTCAAGCCGCTTTGAGTCTCCTTGTGGAGTGATAAAGTGAGGTATTAATAATAATAATAAAAGATCTCAGCCAATAAACAATAGACATTGACAAAATTACAATCTGCCAACTGCAAAAGGCCACCCTACTGGGATCTGCGCACATCATCTAAAAATACATCATACAGTCCTAGACACTTGGGAAGTGTTCGACTTGTGATTTTGTGATACGAAATCCAGCATATCTATCTTGTTTTCTGTGTCATACAAATAAATAAATAAATAACAACAACAACAACAACAACAACAACAACAACTTCCCAAGCGTTTAGGACTGTGTGATGTATTTTTTGGATGATGCCGCGCAGATCCCAGTAGGGTGGCCTTTTTCAGTTGGCAGATCATAATTTTGTCAATGTCTATTGTTTCCAAATGCCAGCTGAGATATTTTGGCACGGCACCCAATGTGCCGATCACCACCGGGACCACCTGTACTGTTTTCTTCAAAGACTCTGGCAGAAACCAGTACAGGTGGTCCCGGTGGTGATCGGCACATTGGGTGCTGTGCCAAAAGATCTCAGACAGCATTTGGAAACAATAGACATTGACAAAATTATGATCTGCGAACTACAAAAGGCCACCTTACTGGGATCTGCACGCATCATCTGAAAATACATGACACAGTCCTAGACACTTGGGAAGTGTTCAACTTGTGATTTTGCGACACGAAATCCAGCATATCTATCTTCTTTGCCATGTCATAATATATAATAATAATAATAATAATAATAATAATAATAATTATTATTATTATTATTATTATTATTATTATTATTATTATTATTATTATTATTTCCCTGAATGAAGACACTATACACTGATGCATGGTAAATTTTATTGGAACACCCATCAACCATAGCCAGCTTGGCCAATCGTGAGGAATTCTGGAAGTTGCTGTTCATTACTTTCCAGAGCAGAGCATTTTCAGAATCCTGCCTTGAATTAGAATCACAGGAAATTTTTGAAATGTACAGTAGATGGCAGTCATGAAGTCAAGATATTCCTAAAAAAAACACTGGAACAGAATCAGTTCCAGGGAATAATGGGACCTGAACTGAACCCAAGGTGATTTTAGATACTACCCATAATTCTGCTCCCAGACTTTGTCAAGTTACCTTCATATGTGAAGGGATGTCATATAGAAAAAGGAGAGACCTTATTTTCTAAGGCACTTGAGATGATAATATGAACTATGGGATTAGATTACAAAACGAAAAAGAAAAAAGATTGTACCTCAACGGGAGGATGGGCTTCTTTATTGTAACAGAAAGTTAACAGTGGGCTAGGCTGCCTCAGAAGGCAGTGTACTCTCTGCCTTTGTAGATCTTTAAACCAGTTGTTCTCAATCTGTGGGTCCCCAGATGTTTTGGCCTTCAACTCCCAGAAATCCTAACAGTTGATAAACTGGCTGGGAATTCTGGGAGTTGTAGGTCAAAACACCTGGGGACCCACAGATTGAGAACCACTGCTTTAAACAGAGTTTGGATGTCCCAATGCTTTAGTTGTGTGTCGATGACTCAATGCTGTGGAATCTTAGGAGTTCCAGTTTGGTGAAGCACCAAAACTCTTTGACAGAGAAGGCTAAAGACTCTGTAAACCTGCATGGGGTGGTTTAAGTGATATGAAACTGCACTAATTCTACAATGTAGATGCACAATTAAACACAGGAAATGTATTTTCTATACAAACATGCACACAATCCCTTGTGATTTTCTGTGCAGCAAAATTCTCCAGAGCCCTTCAGGATGAATATGATGAGAAAACAGTGCAAAAAGTATTTGAATTCTCCCCACAGGAAGGATGAAATAATCAAGAGTTTACATTGCTTCCTCCATCTCTTTGTGTGATATTGGAAGAAGAACAACCACATGCGCCATGGGTTATTTGAGAAGCAGCATGCTTTAGACTCTGTTTTGGACTCTGTTTTTGAGGGACACCTGTTCCACATCCATGGCCCACAATGTTTACAACTCCACTGGCACAGAGAGAATCTGAGCACATCCTGAGAACCAAAGCCTTGCAATGGCTCTCCAGCTGGGAAGAATCCATGCCTCATGAATTTACTTTAAAGTTCAGCTCCGACGTCGCAATCCCAACAGCATCTGTGACTACGGTCAATAAGGCGTTTGTCTAACAAAATGTTCAACTGCTTCCCTTCAGTTCATTTTGCAGTTGACTGATTCTGATGTTTTAGCATAATTGTCTTGCTTGTCGAAGAGTGCTTTCTTGTCTCTGCATTTAAGATAATTTTCTTTACAACTAGAGTTGTTTTGCTGGGGGTAAATGTCCTTATTGCATGATTTTGGCAATAAAATGTACTTTTTTCAGAAGTATTTAAGAGAAATAGTGAGGGCTGGGAAAAGAGACTTTGATTTGCCATTCATTTTGAATGTTCTATCAGGTGGTTCCAAGATCTTGTAGATCCTTTAAAGTTTGGACTAAAATCCAGAGTGGATTTCCTGCCCTACTAAGATAGAAGCTACTAACCAGCACTATGCAAAGGAAAACAGGGAGAGAATTTCACTGGATTTCACTAGAAAATGTTTGCTGAGATATGCCAGAGCTCGATAGTAATTCATTACAAATAATATGTTGCTTCTAGTTACTTACAATTTGCTTTTATAATATTGCAATTGTCACTTGGCAAATAAATTTGTTTCTTTTCCAGTGGAACTGTAATTTTAGTAACTTTTACAGTTTCAGATTTAAGTCCTCATGAAATGTTAGAAGAATATCACATGGTTCAAGATCAGACTCATGTTGTACCTTATTCAGATTTTTAAAGGAATTTAAAGATGTCTGTTTTGGCACCGGTTGAGAATCACTTACCTGGAATTTCAAAATCCAAAATATTCCAAAATTTGAAATTATCCACATTAGTGGCTGCAATGGTGACACCTTTGTTTTCTGTTGACATACACACTTTGCTTCTTGCACAAATAAATTTAAAAATATTGTACATAAAATGTAAGTCATCTATGATATGAAACATAAATCAATTTTGTGTTTAGATTTGCACTCCATCTCCAAGACTACATACATATACAAATAGAGGTATTCCAAAGTCTTAAAAAAACATGATATCCAAAACACTTCTGGTCTCAAACAGGGGTAGTCAACCTGTATTAAACTGGTGCCTGCTGTCACAACTGCAGTGGGTTTTAAATCAGCTTTAATTTGTATAGGACAGCTTCAAAAGAAAAATGATTTTAATTGTACCCCTCCTTCACATATATCAAAGACAAAGAGACAGAAAAATCCCACACCTATTGATCCCACTTGTCTCTAGTAAGATGAGGTTTCAGTGTTTTCTGGAGATACAACAAGCCTCCACTTATCTGACAGAGCACTATTGGGAAGTGGAATTGGTTGAAACATAGAACTCATGTAGGGAACATGAAGGAGTTACAGAGACTCACTTGAGAATGACTGTGGGCATACATAATCTACTTGCAAAGTTTCTCAGTTGGTTTGCCACCTTTGCAAACGGAACACACACATGCACAATCAGTCCCAAGTGAGCCTCTATAGCAGTGGTTCTCAAACTGTGGGTCCCCAGATGTTTTGGCCTTCAACTCCCAAAAATCCTAATAGCTGGCAAACTGGCTGGGATTTCTGGGAGTTGTAGGCCAACACCTGGGGACCCACAGGTTGAGAACCATTGCTCTAGCCCTAACTGAGGGGAAGGGGAGCATGGGAAGCCCTCCCATGTTGGCCAATGGGATGAAAATTTTAGTTCATTCTGATGAAAGATAAAATTCAGAAAATCCCCGATTTCGGAAGCAGTGCTTGAAAATGAAAATGGGTCCATACGAATGAAACAAACAGAAACTGATAGTGATGCTATACAAAAGCACAAGACTACAATATAATGCAGATTCAAACTTTGTCTAGTTGGAACCTGTTTCAGCACTGGGAGACTGGTGAAGGAGGCATGGTGAAATATGGACTTTCGATGTTGTATTTCTCCAATAAACAAAGAACAGGATTCCATTCTAACTGATTCTACTGTAGCCTTGCATGGTTTTCTACAATAAGTAAGATAAATGGAACCTATCTCATCAGTATGGAAAGACAATAAAACAGAAAGGAAAGGGTAGAGCAGATAAGTCTGCCTCACCAGCTATCTGCAGAATATATATATATATATATATATATATATATATATATATATATATAGCCAATAAAATGGAAATCACAAGAAGTTTCTAGAAGAGGCATGGGCAAACCTGAGCCCTCCAGATGTTTTGGACTTCAACTCCCAGAAATTCTAACAGCTGGTAAACTGGCTGGGATTTCTGGGAGTTGTAGGCCAAAACTGTTAGTGTTTTTTGTGATACAGAGTGAAATGTGTAATCTTGTTGCTGTGAAATGTATGTGTTTCATTCCGTCAAGCATTCCAGCAGCCAACAGGTTAATTGTGGCAAACTCTGATTAATTGCTGGGGGGGGGGGGCAAATGGCAAGGACTTCTTCATCAGTTTGCCTATGCAGTCAGTGGTTCCCTTGATGTCTGGTAAGAACACCTTTCCTCTGGGTGGATCTTTGTCTTGACTCTCATGGCTTGTTCTTGGTCTTGCAGCTCTTCTGATGTCTGTGGTGGAGTCTCCATTGACCTGTAGAGCCCAGTTTAGGTGGTTTAGTTCACCTTCAAACTGATGAAGAAGCACAACCTACAAACTATCTACAGACCCACAAAGAAAATCTAACAAATGCTACGGTCAGCGAAGGACAAGAGGGATCCTCTCTCCTCTGCAGGAGTCTACCGGATACCATGCAGCTGTGGACAAGTCTACATAGGGACCACCAAACGCAGCGCCCAAACAAGAGTCAAAGAACATGAAAGGCACTGCAGACTAAATCAACCAGAGAAATCAGCCATAGCAGAGCACTTGATGAACCAGCCTGGACACAGTATATTGTTTGAGAACACAGAAATGCTGGACCATTCCAACAACTATCATGTCAGACTACACAGAGAAGCCATTGAATTCCACAAGCATGTGGACAACTTCAACAGAAAGGAAGAAACCATGAAAATGAACAAAATCTGGCTACCAGCATTAAAAAACTCTAAAATCAAAACAGTAGATGGGAATCAACACTCTGAGGGCAGAGGACAGCTAATGACTGAAGAAAGGATGCCCCCAGGCAAGAGACAAAAACCTTTCCAATGCTAATTAGGGTAATTAACTGAAACATTAATGCTGGCTTCCCAGTGACAAAGGACTCTTGCCACACCCTGGACTCTACACAGATATATTTTCTTTCCTTTCCTTACTTAGTTTATCCATACCTCACAACCTCTGAGGATGCCTGCCATAGATGTGGGCGAAACGTCAGGAGAGAATACTTCTGGAACATGGCCACACAGCCCGAAAGACATACAACAACCCTGTGATCCCGGCCATGAAAGCCTTCAACAACATGGCAAGGACTTCCATCTGTGCTAAGTGACAGGAAAATACATCACAAGCTGTGGAATGTAGGGGAGTTGATTCGTGCACAAAAGACGGACTTTGAAAGAGACGGACGTGCTCCATGTTTGTGCATGTGGATGCAACATGTGTCCAGATAGCTTTGGAATTTAGCACTGTAAATAATGTAAATAAAGCTTTCAGTACCGCTGGCTTCAGCAGAGATAAATCAGCGAAGCTGTCGTTCTTTGTCGGTGCCACTTTCACCGTTTGCAGAGTGGTCTGACGAGGTGAGCTGAGGTGGGACCTAGTTCATCAATCAAGTCAGGGTCGCCGATTCCCTGACAAAAACACCTGGGGACCCACAGGTTGAGAGCCACTGCTCTATAGCAACAAGCAAAATAACAGGTCCTTTGTTGAATTAATCAAACTTTTCTGTAATTTGCAAGCTTCAAAAGAGAGAGTCATCAGAAAGGGAGGCACTGAATCATAGAATTGTAGAGTTGAAAGAGACCACAAGAACCATCCAGTCTAATTCCCTGCCATGCAGGAACACACCGTCAAGGTGAAGGAAGCCTATACAGGCAGTCCCTAAGTTACAAACATGTGACTTACAAATGACTGATAGTTAAAAACAGAGGGTGAGATAACAAGATGTGTGACCAATCTACCTGTGGGAAGGGAAATCCACTCCTGAAAGAGTTACCATGTAGAAAAAGGTGTTTCCACTGAAGCTTTATCACCAATCCTTGTTTCCACAACAAGCTACAATTTTCAAAATCCAATTATCACAGGGACAGAAAGTGGGGTGAAATCTTCTGAACAGGACTTGAGCATCCATAGATTATGGTATCCAAGATGTTCTGGAACCCTAGCAAATACCAAGGGTTCATTTTATCTGATCACCATCAGTTCCTCTGTATTTCCTCCCTTCAAAGAAATATTTCCATTTGCACTGCAAAAATTGTACCATGCAGTTTACAACCCCTGTCGAAGCAAAACATCACCGCCCTTTGCGACCGATATTATGGTGCCATTTGTACCAGAATTTTCAATAGTTTTCTCCAGTTAGAGAATAAAGAAGACAAAAGGCAGGAGGCGACTGACAGAGAAATAAAAGTAGTCACAGAAGGACTGAGAATCAATAAATAGTTACCAAGAAAGAATTTTGGAAGGACCGAAATAATGAGAGCAATTAATGATGTCTCGGAAGACTATAAAAAGGTCAGCTAATTAAATTGTCTTCAGATGAACAGTAATGACTCCAAGGTGTTCAGCCTTTCAAGTGAAAGGAACAAATCTTGTGCCATTGTCACGAAAACAGTTGCTCAATGCCAAGGAGACTAAAATTATTTCCCCCAAGAATGTAAAAAGAAAGAACTCTTACAACTCAGCCTTATGCGGTGCACTTAATATTAAATCCCCTGACAATGAAAATCACCAGGGAAATGAACATTAATAATTTACTGAGCTCACCAGTGGTCTGTAATTTTGGACATATTTTATGAAGAATGTACTTCTGATTGTATAAAAATAATGTACTTCTAATTTGCATGGTGGCAATAGTGCTGCAGCTATGAATGCTTTCGTTTATGAGCCAAAGCCTCATGGCACTTTATTAGTAAAAATAAATTCCTGTACTTAATATTGAAAGAGAGTTAATGTGGTGTGGTAGTTTGGGTTAGAGTAGGACACTCAGAGATCAGAGTTCCAATGGCTGTTCAGCCATGGGAATTTATTGGGTGACCTTGGGCAAGTCACACTCTCTCAGCCTCTGAGGTAATAAAAGGAAATCTGCCTCTGAACCAAGAAAACCCCAGGATAGGTTCACCTAACAGTTTCCATAAATCACAAATAACCTTAGGGTACACAAAAAAAACATATTACTGAAGGTGAATGTCAACCCTCTTCTTTATTAATAAACCAGCTCTATGCCTTTGCCATCCTGAAATGTTGGAGGGTATGTCATTAACAGTAGAAATTCAATAGTGGTAAATTGAATAAGTAAGTAGGCATTTATAATATAGTCCTGGCACCCAAATGAAACTACCTGGAACAGCTGCCTTGTTCTTGTTCTTACAGGGTAGAGATTTCAGCTAGGACTGTGGATAAGGATATCCATGCCTGGTTAAAGTACTCTGGGTTGAAGACAAAGTACAGAGGTTTATTACAGTCTGGCCAAAAGGGATGCCAGGCCCAGCAAAGTGCTTCAAAATGTACAAGCACAAATTCATAGAAAAATACAAGATGGTTCTGACACCTCGCTCTGATTGGCTGAAAAGCAAGGCCAGCTAGGATCTTTGATCACTAATAGAAAGAGGGATTTCCAATGGTGGGAAGAAGAATGGCTGATGGTTGGTTAGTGTAAAGGTCCAGTCCATTGCAGAAATGCCCCCAGGAGGGTGCAAAGTCGGAGGAAATGATGACGAGGACATGCAGATGATTCCTTGCTTAACTTAAGTGCCCAGTTCCACAGAGACAAAGATGCAAGATTCAAAAGGCAAATTGTGATAAATCTAAATAACCAGAAGATTGGTTGCCTATTCAGAAGGCTAATGTATTCATATTTGTTTAGCTTTCTCTTCTATAAGAATTAAAAGCCTCGAGCCCTATGTAAAATATCTTATGCTCATCTTGGTGACAAAAGGGATCGTCCCATCTCACATACACTCACAAAGTTTGATTTTTTGTTGTTGTTTCAGATGGGATTTTAATGGGCTTCGTAAAGCCAAACACTCAGTACAGGAATTTCCTTATCCACTTCAAATACAATGTTCAAATGATTTATGCACGTTTCTTCCAGTAAAAAAGGACAATATAAACAAACATTTTCAAGAACCGCTCAAGGTTCAAATTTGAGTTCTGGGTTTACTTTACAGTAAAACAGCTTTTACTAGTGACCAATGTGAAATCATTTAACACTTTAGTAATACCAAGTAGGTTCAACTTTTGTCACCTTCCCTTGCAATACTAAAAAGTTAAAATTTAGTGCATCACACTATTTAAAAAAAAAACTGCTGAGCTTCCATCACTTTTAAGTTGTAAGACCCCATGTGTCAAGTTAAAAGAGAACCTTGGATTGAGAAAGGAAGATATTATCTGGTTTGGGAGATCTTTATTGAAAGGTTTTTAAATTTGATAGACTTTGGGTTACAGATATTGCTGAACCTCCAGTGGCTTTGACATTTCAAAACTTTGAAACCACAGAAAATGTTTAAAAACATAAAGAAAAAAATATTTTTTTTGCTTGAAATTTCCTTTTGTTTGGGGAAGAGGGTGCAGTGGCTTGACAACAGAATCCACTTTACTTAAAGATAAGCCTTAGTTAAATACATTCTGAAGATGATTTGTTAGTCAACTGCCTGCACCAGAGTCCAAGAGAGTAAAGGGAGTTTGTGCTTCTTTTAGGTTCTTCTGGGGTCAAATTAAACTCTTATCTTTCAGAACTAAGAAAACCGTTGGTTCCTCTTTTTTAAATAAGAGTTATACATAGACTTACATAGACCCATGGATAAGTTGATCAGGTTTTGGGGGTTGATATATTGACTAAAATTTCTAGACTTATATATGAATGTATCTGGATATTCAATTATCCATAGGTGATATCCATACATCTGTTTTATTCTCATAGTTGAAGATAACCTGGGCTATATATTCCAAAGCATGGTTTTGATCAATCATATTCAGCTGTTTGGGGCCCCCAGTGGTGCAGCGGATTAAACTGCTGAGCTACTGAACTTACTGACCAAAAGGTTGGCAGTTTGAATCCAGGGAGCTGGGTGAGCTCCCACTGTTAGCCCCAGGTTTTGCCAACCTACCAGTTCGAAAACATCAAATGTGAGTAGATCAATAGGTACCGCTCTGGTGGGAAGGTAATGGCACTTCATGCAGTCATGCTGGCCACATGACTTTGGAGGTGTCTACGGACAACGCTGGCTCTTTGGCTTAGAAATGGAAATGAGCACCAACCCCAAAGTCAGATACAACTAATGTCAGGAAAAACCTTTATTCTACCTTACTCAGCTGTAAACATAACCAGTAAAAACGTGGATGCACCAGTTGAATATATCTATTTTGCCTTGGTCTTTTATACAAGTACACAGTTAAGATTAAGGGAGGAAAACTTCACTTTTGAAATTCTTTGCTTGCTGGTATTTAAATTGTTCAGACTTTCAATCTCTCTGCACTTAATGGAGATCTTTGTCATCATGTGCTATTTGATAACTATAGCAATTGTACTCCAAGATAGCCAGGTGTCATTGTACAAAAGGACAGAAAATTAATACATGAGAGTTCATAAACACAGGTTCTGGAACATATGCATTAACTTTGTATTCTGGTTCAATAACTGTGGTGTATTTCTTCACAATACACATTGGTTTTTATCTCAGAAATGGGGTGTTTACAGGCCCAGAAGAAGAGTATTTCAAAACATTGGAACAGGGGGAGGATAAAAAAAAAAAGATCAATTACCATGAGTTTATTTTCCCATTTGGGAAATTTTTCCTTTTTAAAAAAAGATTGATTACATGTATATTAAAATTATACCAAGCATTCCTGTAAACAACATAGTACTCATGGACTTAATAAATTATGAGCCTCTTTGATAAAGATGTCATTTGCACAAAAAAACATTTGTCTTCGTGCACAATTAAAAATATTATTTGCATAAAAAACAAAAGCATTGGCTGGTTCAATATTTATGAGATCATAAGTTTGGGGATTGCCATTTACAATAATTAATGACTAACATGATCCCCTAAAACCTGTATCTTAAGGCAGGCAGTACGCACAACCAAAGCCTTTGTGAGGTGCTGCACATTAGGGTACAGGTAAATGTTGACTGAAGCACTCTTCCAGTAATGGGGCACATTAAAAAAGGCCTCTCAAGTAGAGTTATGTATTTGGAGTAAAACTTGATACATTTCATGTCCCTGCTTTCAGTGGGTATCCCAATCCGTTTTTTGGGAGCCTCCCAAAATCAGGAAGACAGATATCTGTTTTCGATCTGGGGTCTCGAAAGATCAGTTTTCTATCGACCCATTATGGGAGGGGAGCTTCCTAGACTCCCCTTCCCGCACATGTTAAGGAGACTTCTTGTTTCATGCTCTCGAAGTACCAAAGTAAACTAAGGAATCTGGAGAAACAAATTCTGTGCACAACTCTACTCTCAAATTGTCCAGTGTCAAGGATGATTGGGACAAGAGACTGTGGCAGGACCACAAGGCTGTCTTTAGATACCTGTCTCAATATGACTCAGGAGAAATATTGAGAAATATTTAGGTAGTGCCTAAACCAAAGGGTTTTTAGAGGGCCGCAAACTGAAAATTATGGTTGAAATACTGTTTTTGTCCTGAGTCATATTGAGACAGGTATCTAAAGATAGGTAAAAGGAAAAATGAAAATTTCTCATCTACACAAAAAGCAATGGCTGAGATCCTGCACCAGCTACAAGAATGCAATTCAACTGTCATAGCTACTTCTGTCAATGCTACCCCCACCAACCCAGGTGAAATATGAGAAACCATTTTTTTTGTGTCAGGAATGACTTGAGAAACTGCAAGTTGCATCTGGTGTGAGAGAATTGGCCGTCTGCAAGGACGTTGCCCAGGGGACGCCCAGATGTTTTGATGTTTTTACCATCCTTGTGGGAGGCTTCTCTCATGTCCCTGAATGGAGCTGGAGCTGATAGAGAGAGCTCATTACCCCGGGCTGGATTCAAACCTGGCAGCCTTCAGGTCAGCAACCCAACCTTCAAGTCACAAGGCTTTAACCCACTACACCATCAGGGGCTCCTAGAGAAACCATTGAAAAATGTGTACAATCTTTCAACCAACAAGGAGAAAACTTAAAATTATTTCATCTTTGTAAATGTGTGTGTGTATCAATATGTCCTCAAGAAGATGGTCAACTTATGGAACCCCACCAGGCAAACTACTTCAGAGTAGCCAGCTCCAGAGGTCCCTCAGATACAGCATAAGTCCACAACTATCAGTCCAAAACTACTTCAAAGCCCTTTTGGAGTTTACATGACCAGTCAAATCAAAAGAGCATCAGCACCAGTAGCATGTCTCAGTGGGGGGCTGCCCTCATTGCTGCTGTTTTGCCAGCTAGAAACAATTCCAAGCCATTTCCCAAAAGATCCTTGTTGTCAATATCACTACAGGGATGTTGCTAGCAAGACTCTGGCCAAGACCTTTTTTTCTGGCCAGGAAACAGCATTAGGTTTATTTGATGTTTGGACACTGGATCATCCCAGTTCCAGCCCAAAACAGCTGTCCACACATCAAGGAACACACCGGAGTTTCCTGAATGCCCTGGAAGAAGCAATGGCTCTTCTTGTGCTGGATTAACAGCTGGAAGCAGCAGTTCTTTCAGTGGAACCAGCTGTACTTTGTGTGGCTGTACTTTATTTGGCTTGTGTAGATGTGGGGTGGGTCTACTTTTTCAGATGTATAGCTATATCTTTGAATAGGATCCCAGACTGTGCATGTGTTTGTGTATGTGTATCATTCATATTCCATCTTCTCATATATGAGCTATGGGCTCAAATCTCCCTTCTGAGGTGGGAAAATTTGCCCATTTGCTTTTTCCCACCTTTGATTTCCATTTTTTATAAGTCAAAATTATGACAAGATTGTTTCAGTTCAATATATTATGAAATTTTCCAGTTTAGCAAAGTTCTTATCCAGAAATGCAACTGAACATTTGTTTTCAAAGACGTACCAACTAGTATTAACCTGAAGACTCCAAGTAAACACTTTTTATGGCAAGTGATAGGCAAGCTGTCTTTCACGAAATAAAACTCCAAGTGGAGTTTATGGAAGCCATTCTGCATTTTGATGACCCAGCAATGGCCTTTTTGACAGCCTCTTTTATTTTGAAAATGGGCTGGGAATTTTCTTTTCATAATTAGGGATCCAGGCACTTAAGCAGAAGATGATATATTTTCACTTCTCAAGATAAGTAGCCTTGAGGCGCAATTGTGGCTTCTCCGCTAATTAGCTTGTACTCACGGTATATGTTTTTTTCTAGGTGCTAAATGCTTCGTACCAGGTTTATTTTTGGCAGCCCATTAATACCTGACACAGGTTTACCCACACATTGTGTACCCAATGCAAAGTGAGAAATAGCTGTAGAGTGGCTTATTTATTCTGAGATGCCACATTATGCTTTCATTTCAACAGGCCAGTCTATATATGAATGGAAATAAATTATGCCTTTACAATTGTCAGCATCTAGCTGCTACACAAGCAAAGTGCAGACGTGGGCAACTACAGAAGGAATGGGGACTATTTCCCCACCCGAACTGTCTCCCACCCCAAGCAGACCAGCCCATCATCGTTTGACATGTCAAAAGTGATATCATGTCATGTCTGCCTTTATTTTGGTCTATTTGTTTTTGGAGAGTGGAACAAGAAAACCATTGTATTTGCAGCTGGTTTTGTGAGCTTTGGGTGTAAAACGTCACTTAAAATTGGTACAAACTATTGGGGGCCTATTCGTCACACTCTTTCCACTCCTTTCCATAGCCAAAGATAACGTCAATAAAAGTTTACATTATAAATAAATGTATATACAACAAGCCAGCATGTTGTGCAAGTGACAGAGTTCAGGGCCCTTTATGTAATCGGATTTTCATCTAATCTGAAACTCTGTTTTTCTACCCTGAAATCACCCATGTCTTGAACCTATGAATTTCACTAAAAGATAAAGAAAATGCTAGACCTCCAGCATGATTCCATGGTTAATTTTTTGCAAAACGTCTGGTGGAAGTTGATCATTAAATGATGCCGGATATCTGGGGAGAACACGTTCCCAGACATTGCTAGATTCTCCAGAGTGATTCTATGATATTCAAGGCTCTTTGCATATAAATGAACCATGTTCAATGACCTTACATAATATATGTGACTACTTTATTATGCTATAGAGATAGCCATGACACCACAAAGTGGATCTTCTGTTACTACACCATGGTGGATAATAAAGAGCTGCAGGATTGTATGTAGAACTTGAGGGTTGCCTTAGATTTGCCATAAGTTGAAAATGCCTTGAAGACACACACCAAAAACAATGGTATAAAAAGAGAATCTGACTAAACATAAATCAAAAATAAGTTTGACTATATTGCAGCAAAGAATGTAACAGTGATCCAAGACATCATTTATAGTTTGGGATATCGACCTGTGACACCATTCCTTTGCACTCAAATTCAATACTCTTATTTCTAATGGAGATGAGGCATGGAAGTTCAATGGGTGGGTTAGCACAGTCACCATCTCAATCTGATTTGCCTCAGATTGAAGAAGATAAAATAAGTTAAGCCCTAACACTCAGCCCTTTGGGAAGATTTTTTTAATGAATTAATAAATTGGGTATGTTATAGACCGGAGGAAATGTGGGAGCTGAAGTCCAAAACACCTGTTATAGACCCCCAAGGACAATCCTATTGACCAATGGATCATGTTGATTTCCATGACAATTCTTTAATTCCTCTTCACACTAACAGCCAATGTTGACATGATGAAAGATAAGCTAATGCATTTCCCCAGCAAAGTAATGACAACCACAGTGATAGGGGGCTATGTCATTTAAATGAAATGAGTGTGGTTTCCAGTAACATATTCTTCTGGAAAATGAGTGAAACAATTTCCAATTCTGAACAACTTGATTCAGTCAACATAGGAAACTCACAGTGATCCTGTTATTAATATTTTTATTTAAATTATATTACTATAGTAATGAAATGCAGCCAGTTCTTTATTTCCTTGAGTTTTTAGAGCAAGCCACTAAGGTTGCAGGATGGAAAAGGAGGCCCTGAATCATGTGTTCTTGCCACTGATGGAGCTTGTAAGTTTAAATCCCAAGATATGCTATGAAAATAAACTCCTGTACAGTCAGCCCTCCATGTTCTTTGGAGTTAGGATTGTAGGATCTCTGTTAAAGAGGAAAAAATGAATTTAAAAAACACTATTTTTTTAATCTGAGAGAAGACTTTTTGAAGCATCTCTAAATCATCCAGTGCAATTCTATGGTGAACCTCTGTCAGAAATTGGTCATATAGTCATGCCAAACAACCAAGAGATTATTAAACATCATCAAATAATCAAATCCATAAAAGTTAAACCTATGAATGTGAAGCACCGACTGTATTTTTTTTTTGTCCTCCTGAATTACACTGAATTAACAACCTGGCTTGAACTATAAATTGCATAAAGCATTAGGCTGTCCTAATTAGGCTAGAAAGAAATTGGCATTGTGTTCAGGAAAAGGAATTCCTGAAAAGTATGGTGACAAAGTTTGGTATTAAACTTTGACCTGCTCCAGTGCTGTACAATTCATGTACATCATCTACACCAGGAGTGTCCAAACTTTTTAAACCAAGGGCCAGTTCATGGTCCCTTGGACTGTTGGGGATGGGGAGACTATAGTTTGGAGAGAAAAAAACATAAACACACTCCTATGCACACTGCATATGTTTTATTTGTAGTGCATTTGTAGCAGTGAGGGCGGCAGCAGCAGTAAGTGCCTCGGGCAAGAAGGGCAATTGGGGAGCTTTCCTTTGCAAAGAAATAAATAAAAAGTTGTGTGTGTGGGGGAGAGAGAGAGAGAGAGAGAGACGGCACCACTGAGACAGGATACCTGAGGTTGGATCTATTCTAGGAGAAGACAAAGCTTAATTGGGGTGAAGAAATGCAAGAGGCCACCATCTCTCTCTCTCTTTCTCTCCTCCTGAGGAGCCCACCTTTTCTGGTGTCCTGATCCCCAAAAAGGAAGAAAGGAAAGAATGAAGAGAGGAAGGGATGGATGGAGGGAAGAAGCAAGGGAGGGAAGAGGCCTGAAGAGAGAGGGGCGGTGGAAATTTGAATAGGGACTGCATTTGACCCCTGGGTCAGGCTTTGGACATGCCTAACGGTAAAGGTAAAGGTTTCCCTGACGTTAAGTCCAGTCGTGATCAACTCTGGAGATTGGTGTTCATCTCCATTTCTAAGCCGAAGAGCCGGCGTTGTCCATAGACACCTCCAAGGTCATGTGGCCGGCATGGCTGCCTGGAGCGCCGTTACCTTCCCGCCGGAGCAGTACCTATTGATCTACTCACATTGGCATGTTTTCAAACTGCTAGGTTGGCAGGAGCTGGGGCTAACAGCAGGCGCTCATTCCGCTCCTGGGATTTGAACCTGGGACCTTTCAGTCTGTAAGTTCAGCAGCTCAGCGCTTTAACACACTGTGCCACCAGGGGCCCTTTGGACATGCCTGCTCTAGTCTAAATTCACACAACCCAGCAGACATGTGTTCTGGCTTCCCAGCTACTTCAATTCATTCTATTCTTTTTCCCTATTCTATTCTTTTTTCCCCAGCTAGTGCAAACTGAAGTCCAGGGACAGAGCAAAAGGACCATGCAGAACTTTATTGTTCTATGTGAGTTGGCATTCAAAGAATAGACTCATAGAGTTGTAAGAGATTACAAGGGCAATTCAGCCCACCTCCCTATCATGCTGAAATACACAGTCAACACAAGTGATGGAAATTCAGCCTCTGTTTAAAACTGTCCAGCAAAGGAAACTCTACCACACTCTACAGCAGTGTATTCCACTGCCAAACTACTCTTATCATCAAGACATTCTTCCTAATGTGTAGGTGGAATCTCTTTTCTTGTAGTTTGAATCCATTCCTCAACATCTTAGTCTCTGAAACAGTAGAAAAAAAGCTTGCTCCCTTCTTAATATGACATCCTTTCAAATATTTAAGCATACTACTATGCCTATTTTTAGCTTCCTCTTTTCCATTTCTCCAGGCTAAACATACCCAGTTCCCTTCACCACTCTTCACAGGATATGATTTCCAGATCATTGACTATTTTGGTTGCCTTTCTCTGGACACATTCCAGCTTGTTAATATCCCTCTTGAATTGTGGCATGCAAAACAGCATTCCAGGTGAGGTTGTAAGTGCTTTCATTTCATTTTGTAAGTGCTACAGTACTTTTGGAAATTATGCACAAAACTATATATACATTTGTTCTTATTTATAAAAATAAATAATCATGAACCTAGCATAGGAACAGATCTGGAGGTAGGTAAAGGAGAAAATATATAGAAGTGATCTTGATATATCATTGTGCTATGAAGTTTCTTGTTTAAGAATTTTCTTAGTCCAAATACTTATATTGTGCTATTTTTTTAATGTATTTTTTGTTCAAATACTTTGATAAATGTCATGTAGAAATTGGAGTGAACATGTTTTCAGCAGCTCCACAGACAAGAGCACAGGCCAATGGCTTCAAATTAAAACATTGAGAAGAACTCCTTGTGCCTGTTTACATGGAGAAAATAAATTATTGTCACCTCCTACTGACCACTATCATGACACATGACATTCATGGTGATTTTCCATTCCAACTGGTTCATTCGCCCTTACAGTGCTTTAAAACAAATTGCCTTGTTTTCCCCATTCTGGCTGAAGATCCCCATAAATTCCAGGATTTTTCTTTCTCTGGTGGCCATCTCCAAGAGGGAGTTTCACATTGGAGCTGGGGGAGGACTGAAGAATGGCCTGAACTGGTTGATAGGAGGTAACCAGGTCACATGATCATTCCTACCAAAAAGTGGGTTCAATCATGACTGAAGTTTCAAATATAGTTTTGCTAAAAAAAAAAAAAAGGAATGATTAAAAAAAGTTGTTACTGTATGTCTAGTTACACTGCAAATGGGATAGTTTTCGAAAGCAAGTTCACTCATGTATGGCCATTTGAGATGAATTCAATGTACATGCTGCATGTGGTAACTAGGGAAACATGGGATCTATGCAGATTGGGAATATACAGGTCAATGCTTTTCTACTCCAGATTATAGGGGTTTTGACAAGAGAACAGACTGTATCAGGGGGTGGTGGATTCCTGCATGGCTTTGAAGACCTGTCCAGAAGTTGCGGGGTCAGCAAGGGAATCCGTGGGGCAGTGGGGTAGTGAAGGAAACCGCCAGGCAGCACCCTGCATTGCCCCCTTACCATCCCATGGAGTTTCCTGTCTACCCACAGCTTTGTTCTGTGTGGTCCCCGGCTTAGTCTAGCAATACACTGCTGAGATGCAGCCAGGACAGAGTCGGGATGGAGCCCTGCTGAAAGTAGCCCTGTGTAATATGATGAGCTCAGACAGACTCCATCCTGGCTGATTCTTGACAGCATCCTAGGAAGGGAAAAAAGTCCTGTCTGATGATGTCCCAAGAGATGTTAGATGGCAATTATTTGGGAGTGCGTGGGATTGGACTCAGTGGTTCTATTGTGTTTTAGCGTATTGTTATTGCTTGTGGTTTATACTGTTTTAATTCTTTTAATTTGCCTTTGTTTTGTATTGTTATATTGTGTGTTGAGGCCTTGGCCTTTGTAAGCCGCATCGAGCCCTTCGGGAGATGCTAGCAGGGTACAAATAAAGTTTAATAATAATAATAATAATAATAATAATAATAATAATAAAGTCCCTCCAGACTCTATGATTTTAGCTTATGTTCTATAAGCAACTTTTGGATGCTGTTAGATTGCAAATAATACTTGGCACTAGAGTCAAACTACATATTTTATCTTATCAATATTCAAGTTGTGCACCTCTGTTCTAATGGAGAACTATAGCTGTATTAAATTCAGACCTTTTCAGAGTCATTAGTACTGTAGAAGACATCAGAGAAAACGCAGCAAAATCACTCATTGTGTGATCCACCTTGTGGTGGCTCCAACAAGGACAAAGCACTAAACATATTCCCAATGCTAACATGCCATTTTTGTTCCACTCGAGTATGTCACCAAAGTCAGCTCTAACAGGAGGTGATAAGGAAGCCAAAGTACTGAAATATGAAAATTGCCATATTAGCATTTATCCAGATTCCTCAGCTGTGCCTATCAAGGCAAGAGCGTGTTTTAATCACATCAAGTAGATGCTTCGTGCTTCCAGAGTTCGTTACAAGATAGAGAGGAGGGAGCCAAATGCCCCCTCCCATTCTCCCAGTCAAAATTAATGGCTCAACCAAAGAATTAGATTAGCTGAAGCAAGCAGCCTTTGAAGATCTCCAAAAAGACCTACTCGACATTTTCAAGTTGTCACCCCATGAAATAGAAACTTAAAAGCTAAATCCCCAGTGAGCTGCTACTCTTGTCTGAATTACTCAATCTTTGCTTTAACCTCCTTAATGCTTGCTATGCATGGTTGAAAAATCTCAAGCATCCCCATCAGAAAATCCACCCCCACTCCAGCATCTTGGGGAAAACGTTGGTTTAGTTCAAGAGCCTTTCAGTGTTTGCTTATTTCCATTCGCTCTCTAGGGTTAACTTTGTGAATGATGAAATGCATCCCAGTGGTTATGCAAGAGCTACGTTATATGAAATGAATTATGCGTATGCGTCTTATCTTCAAAGGTGGCTCTAACAGTGGATTTTGCTCTGCATTTTATATTGCATAAGCTGGCAGTGGTTTAACTCCTTTCTGATTCCCAGGGACATATGTTTCATTAATGCCTGATCCTGGTAAGACATAACTGTCATCAAGGTTTGGTTTGGTTATTCCTCAATATTTCTTCTTATTGCAGTGTCTTTGGTGATAGTCTATTACACATTCATTTGTCTCTTCCAAAGCAAATGTGTGGCTCTTCAACAGCAAATGTGAATACCTCAAAATTTGACAGGTGGAAAATCCTCAACCAGCTCAGCTTCATGGAATTCTTTTTCTCCCATTCATGACAGAGCGACCTGGTTCAGCATATATTTTGCCAAACTGCTCCATCCCTTCGATAGATGCAACCGTTTCCCTGTGTCCTGGATCATCCTTGAGATTTGTCATCACAAAGGTATGAATGAAGGGTTGTGGGTTGTGGAGGTTAAATGCAGCAAGAGATGAGTGGAGAGGAAATAATAGTGAATTGGAAGGCTTTGTTGTTTCAAAGAGAAAGGGACGGGTAAGAGAAATCGAAAAGCAATTATTGCCATATAGGGTAGGAAGTAATGGGTGGTAAAGAAAGAGCTGTAGGACAGCACTAAAAAGAAGGAAGAGGGACTAGAAAGTGCCATAACTCAGTGTTGGAGCATCCGCTATGCAGGAAGAAGCCACTGTTTGAATCACCAGCATCTCCATTTAGGCCTGGAAATTTCTTGTCTTGAATTCCTTGAGAGCCACTGCTCATCAGAAATCATAATACATAGAGACAAAGAGTTTGACCCTGCATGCAGCTGTTTCTTTGCATGAACTTGGACTCTAAGATTAAAATAGTTGAAGTAAGTTTGCAACACACTACGTAGATCAAAAGCAACATTGCTCTTGCAAATTAAAATGTGGACCACACATAGGTCTACTGTGGAAGCAGGGCCATTGCGTGAATAACTTTGTCCGTAGATCAAAAAGTGGCCATCAGTGGCCTTTTCGTTGAGTCCAAATGCTCATGCAGTCTATGATAAGAAATAGTAAGTGAACACCAAATTGAGGTCATGGATGGAGGTAGGGGAGACACAGAATATCTTGGTAACCTTGGTTACATGGGTTTCATCTAGTCTGATAACCCAGCAGGTCATATGCATGAATGTCAATTTCAAACAGATGCTTCTAGCAAAGTAAAACATAAAAATTGGTTTTATACTAGAGTTGGTCTGTAAATAATTTTATGGCAAGGCCCCTCAGAGTCAAGATTTTCCAGCATAAAATTTGATATTTGACTTCCCTACTCTGATATTTGAGTTCAGCATTTGTTCAATATTGTTTCATGAAAGATGGTGCTTAGAAACTCTCTTCAATGAAGAGAAAGCTATTAAAATGAATTTCATATCCAAGAGAGGAAAAGATGAAGTCTGTGTATGCAAGTCTACATTAGCAAGGAGAAAAAGAGGAAAGAGTAATTGGCAGAGGATAAGTCAAGTTGGATAATATCTGTCTATGGATAGGGAAAGAGCAGCATAGATTATGCAAAAAGGAAATGCATCAAGGAATTATCTAGCTCTTGTTCTATTGCCTCCTGGAGGAATATAGTCACTTGTACAAATGTGGTTGCACCTTTCATCATTCTCAAAATATTTGACATGGAAATTATCTAGTATTTGTCATTCATCATTGCTAGAGATGTGGAAAATATTTGCAAATATTCCAACGATGGTCAGGAAATAAGGTTTTTGAAGGTTGAGAAAGCTTGACAAGAAAAACCCTGGACAGATTGGAATGTTTGCAGTTCTGGACTCCTTTTGCACAAAATTTGCCCATTGATCTTTTGCATGAAAACAACTGTTCTTTTGCACAGAACTGCACAAAATGTAGACATGGTTGATCTGGGCTAAAATTAGTACCTTCTGTGCAGAAAATCCTGTTTTCTGTGCAAATCAACCATATGCAAATTTGCACAGAATGATTCCTGAATTGTAAATTGATTCAAACCTTTTTGGAGACATTTACACAGTAGGAGGAAAATTGCAAAAATTACCCCTTCAGGAAAAAATTAGATAGTTGGCATGCAGTAATATTTAATAGAATGTAAAACCCCAAGCATTCAGAAACAAGTAAATAAGTATTCTATCCAATACAAACTTATTTAGTACCAAAACCTGGATGTGCTTTCATATGCACCTATTCTCTTTCAGTAATATCTAAAAATCTAAAGAATGTAGCATTATATTAAATATATATTAATTTTGGCAGAATCCCTTGGAAAGTTAGTATAAGCACTGGAGCAATAAAAGAATGGCAAATTCAGTTCAGTGGTGTTTACTTTTAGAGGCTCTGGAGTGTGGCAGTGGTAGTTGCCATGTTTGTGACAAGTGATGAATACTAAATCAAAGAAACTGTGATTATGAATCTTGCATATGCAGAACTAGGCATCAGTTAGTGCTCCTCTTTCTATTACAGACAGGCAAATGTTTTGAGAAGAGACCTAACATTTGTTTAATTATACCCATCAGGATTTTGAAACAGAATATTAGAAAATAACATTCTCTCCCTTCTCTCTTGCCCAGGGATGGAGATACTGAATTATTAATAATACAAATGACTCCCTTAACTGTTGTTTTATTTCATCATTTTTTTGTATAATTATCCAATTTCTTCCAGGGCACTGTGAGGGTCTCCTCTTTAAATCTTCAGCTTCACAATATTCTAAGTAAACATAGAATTATAAATGTTACCACTCTGAATACAAATTGCAGGCACAATTTAGTCTCCCTCTCCCATTGGCCAAAAATAAATACAAATAAAATGTCTGAATGTGATTTTTTTTTTTGGTAATTCTTGGAGGAAAGGTAATGTTGTAATGAGAAGTCAATGCACCAATGTTTCATTCCAAAAATAATAAATTACACTCTATGGTATATTATACATAGTTGTAAAATATAGTATTAGCTTATTTGCTAACATGTAATACAAAAGTATGCAACACTTAATAATGCAAATAAATGACTTCCAAAGCATATATGCCGGGCTGTGGCGCAGGCTGGTGAGCAGCCTGCTGCAATAAATCACTCTGACCATGAGGTCATGAGTTTGAGGCCAGCCCGTGGCGGGGTGAGCACCTGCCAATTAAAAATAAAAAATAGCCCCTGCTCATTGCTGACCTAGCAACCTGAAAGATAGTTGCATCTATCAAGTAGGAAATAAGGTACCACTTATAAAAGTGGGGAGGCAAGTTTAACTAATTTACGACTTGGAATGAGGAAGTGTGGTCAGAGTGGATGATGAAGCAGCTGCTCCCCCCTGTGGCCAGAATAGAACATCCCTCAAGAGAAGGTTAAATTGCCTCTGCGTCGGTCTGTCTCTGTGTGATGACTCATGGGCCTTGTAGTCCTGCTCAGGACATTGTAATTCCTGATGAAGATGAAAACTTGGGTTTTTTACCTTCCCAGTCTGAACTGGATTCCTCTCAGCCAGATCTTTCCCAGGCAGATCTGGGAACCTTGCACCTGCAAGAAAGTTGTCTCCCAGAAGTATGTCAAACAAGCCCAGAGCCTACTTCTCCCGTATTCTTGCGCCGGGAGTTTTGTAAACAACAGAGAAGTTTAGATTCAGCTTCGCGCAGGAGTGCGAGGATTGCAGCTAAGAATGTGGCCAATTAAGACTGCTTCTCGTGAGAATCTTTGGGGAGTCTCACATCTGGTCTCAGAGTTAGCTTTCGGTTCTGATTCCCAGAGAACTGCTTCGGCGGGAAGCTAGACTCTATTTAGGTGTTTTACCCGCGTAGTAACTTCGCGGAGTCAATTCGTCAGCCTACGGAGCGAGTTGTGTCTGGACAGCGCGCTCCGGTTCAAGCCTCGCTCCTGCTCAAGCCTTGCCTTGCTATCCAGCCTTCGCCTTGCTTCCCAGCCTTTGTTTATCTACGGACTTTGCCTTGTTTCCCAGGATCAATCCTTGCCTTGTTCCACGGATTTATCAAGTTATTCCACGGACCTTGTTCTTGTTCTTAGTTACCTTGTTCCACGTTCAAGCCTTGTTTCAAGTATCAAGTTATTTCCTAGCCTCGCTCAAGTTTCATGGACTAAAGGACCTTGTCATCTCCCCTCACTTTGCTTGGCAAAGTGAGTGTTTCGGTTATTGGATTACAACTTTGGACCTTAATATTTCTTATTGGACATTGCTTTTTTGGACTAATTCTGACCTTTCCTGAAAGGTCTAATTCTGGACTATTTTCTACACTTGTTTTTATTAACTTTATATATTCCTACAATAAAGATATTAGATAGATTCTGGCCTCTGTGTATGGTTATTGGTGCTCTGCAGCCTGGGTCGTGACAGTTTGACTCCGCCACCCTAAGCACCAATTAACCTCGGCCAGAATGTCTACCGGAACCGTACCTGGGCCGAGCGGCCAGCCGATTACCTACACCATCGACAAGGAAGAGGTGGACCGAATCCGTGATAAGCTCAATGCACAGGATGGAGAAATAAGGGGTTTGAAGGAACGCGGAGTTCGTCTTCCGGCCATGGCGTTGCCAACCAAGTTTACTGGAGAAGCTTCTAAGGTTCATGTCTTCCGTCGCCAATGTCAAGCTTATCTGGAGGCCCGTGCTGCCGAGTTTCCCCAAGAAGACATCAAAGTGGCATGGGTTTACAGTCTTCTAGACGGGCCAGCGGCCAGCTGGGCGACGGCACTGTTCGACCAAGCCTCTCCACACCTAAGATCAGCGCAACACTTCTTGGACCACCTCAAGGAGACTTGGGGAATCGAGGACAATTTGGAGGCAGCCGGTCACAAACTCCGTCGCCTTTTCCAAGGAGACAGACCTATGTCTCAGTATATAGCCGAGTTCCGAGTGCTGGCCCACAACACCGGCTGGAACGATGTAGCCCTCAGGGGACAATTCCGGGAGGGTCTCAACATTGAAATGCTGGAAGAAATCTCCAAGGTGGATCCTCCCCAGACCCTCGAGGCACTCATTGATCAATGTTTACGGGCTGAAGTCATGATTGCCAACAGGAAACAGTGGGTTCGAGGCCAGGGCAGTAGAGCCGGGGCAAAACCCCCCGCTCCCGCCAGCGTTCAGCCACGTCCGGTGTGGAGACCCCCACCGCCAACCCCATACCCCAGAGGAGGCGAGGAGGTGCCGATGCAGTTGGGCAATGTGCGTCCCAGACTAGATGCCGCCGAGAAGGCCCGTCGTCAACGCTTAAACCTCTGCTGGTACTGCGGGAACGGGGGCCACTTCGCCAGAGAGTGCCCAGCCAAAGGGAAGCCTGCCGCCCGTCTTGCGGCGGCGTCCTCCACGGAGACGAAGGCGTCTGAGCCGACTGGCACACAGCCGGCGGGGGAAGCCAACGACCGGGTGTAGAGGGGCTCGCCAACCCGGTCAAAAAATCCATCCAAGAGCCGCCAACCGGGGTCCTGTTCCTTCTCGTGGTCACATTATGGTCAGCAAAAAGGGGACCCGTCATGATCCACGCCATGATAGACTCTGGAGCTACCAACAATTTCATCGATAGAGAGTATGCCGACTCTCTGGGATTACAATATCATGATTTCAAGAATGCCCGTGTGGTGCAAGCCATAGACGGCCGTCCCCTCAAGACGGGCCCCGTAAGTCAGTGGTCGGAACCCACCAGGATGTGGATAAGGGAACATATGGAAGAGATTTCCTTCTTTGTTACCGAGGTTCCCCATTTCCCTGTGATTTTGGGAATTCCATGGCTGACTCTCCACGACCCTAACATCTCCTGGTCCAACAGAGAACTGCAGTTTGCTTCACCGTACTGCCAAAACCATTGCCTCGTAGCCAAGGTATGCCATGCCACAGACACCGAGCCCATCATCACCTTGCCAAAGAAGTACTCCGAGTATTGGGATGTATTCAATGAGAAAGAAGCCGAAAAATTACCCCCACATAGACCTTATGACTGTGCCATTGACTTGGTGGAGGGGGCCCCGATCCCGCGAGGGCATCTCTACTCCCTGACTGAACCAGAGCAAGAAGCTCTCAGGGAATTCCTAGAGACAAACCTTCGCAAGGGATTCATCAGACCCTCTCAATCCCCAGCCGCCTCCCCAGTGATGTTTGTGAAGAAGAAGTCAGGGGAACTACGCCTGGTGGTGGACTACAGAGCATTGAACAATATCACCAAGCGGAACAGCTATCCCCTGCCTTTAATCTCGGATCTACTGGATCGGCTTCGAGGAGCCAAGGTTTACACCAAGCTGGATCTTCGGGGGGCTTACAACTTAGTTCGCATCAGGGAAGGGGACGAGTGGAAGACCGCCTTCCAGACCAAATTCGGATTATTTGAGTCCCGAGTTATGAATTTCGGTTTATGCGGAGCCCCCGCAACGTTCCAGCATTTTGTCAATGACATTTTTCAGGACTATCTAGACAGGTTCTTGATAATCTACCTGGACGATTTTTTGGTGTTTTCCAGATCACAATCAGAACATGAGAACCACGTCAAAATGGTGTTACAACGATTGCGGGATCATGGACTTTATGCCAAGCTGGAAAAATGCGCTTTTGATCTACAAGAGGTAGATTTCCTTGGTTACCGCATCTCGCCTCTAGGGCTTTCCATGGATCCAGCCAAAGTTTCAGCAGTATTGGAATGGCGGGCGCCAACTAACAAGAAAGAGGTGCAGCGTTTCTTGGGGTTCGCGAACTACTACCGCAAGTTCATTCCAGATTTTGCCCGCTGGTCCGACCCCATCACTAGCTGCATCCGTGGAAAGCAGCCTTTCCGCTGGACTGATCAAGCAGAGAAAGGGTTCCAGCAACTAAAGAAACTATTCACCTCCCAGCCAATTCTACAGCACCCAAATCCTGGAACCCCTTTTGTGGTGCAAGCGGACGCCTCTGATGTGGCAATTGGGGCTGTACTCTTACAACCGGTGGGAGATCACCTCCACCCCTGTGCCTTTTATTCTCGTCAACTAACCACACCAGAGAGGAATTACACCATTTGGGAAAAAGAACTACTGGCCATAAAGGCAGCCTTTGAAACTTGGAGACATTGGCTAGAAGGGGCCAAATTTCCCATTGAAGTCCACACTGATCATCGTAATCTAGAACATCTAAGAACTGCCCGCAAACTAAATCAGAGGCAGCAACGTTGGGCTTTATTCTTTGAACGTTTCAACTTCCAGATCCATTATGTGACCCCAGCCCAAACCAAGCAAGCAGACGCCCTGTCACGTAAACCGGAATACGCTGCAGGACGCAAGGAGACCTTTGAATCCCAACTGCTACAACCTGAGAACTTTGCCACGCTCACGGTGGGGAACACCAAATCCATTCCCATTGGTTCAACTTCCCCTACTCCAGGACCCATCTGTGCTCAAGAAATCAGGGCTAGTCAGCAAGCAGATGCCTGGGCGCAGGACCAACTTCGCCAAGGTCTGCATTTTCCCTTTTCACTTAAAGATGGGCTGCTCTGCTATAGAAATCATGTCTATATCCCACCCGGACCGGGCAGGGAAAAGGCGCTTCGTCTGTGTCATGACTGCAAACCAGCAGGACACTTCGGACTATTTAAAACTATGCATTTGATCCTAAGGGATTTTTGGTGGCCCAAGATCCGCAAGGATGTGGAAAAATATGTCAACACCTGCCCAGTATGCCAGCGCTCCAAGATACGAAGGGAGAAGCCCTCAGGGCTTTTACACCCCCTTCCTACCCCATCTCGCCCATGGGAAATAATTTCCGCGGATTTCATCACTGACCTACCACCTTCCTGTGGGTTCACCACGATCTTAGTGGTGGTGGACCTATTCACCAAGTTAGCCCATTTCATTCCCTGCGAAGGCCTCCCCACGGCCAAGGAAACTGCGGATTTATTTCTTCAACATGTCTTCAGACTACATGGATTGCCCAAGAGTTTAGTCACAGACCGTGGATCTCAATTCACCTCTCGTTTTTGGAAGGCACTACAAAAACTATTGGGCATAGACTCTCGCTTATCTTCAGCTCATCATCCCCAAACAGATGGGCAAACGGAGCGCACCAATGCCACTTTGGAGCAGTATCTTCGCTGTTATGTAAACTATCAACAGGACAATTGGGCTTCTCTGTTACCACTGTCTGAGTTTGCCTACAACAATGGAGTTCAAGCTTCTACAAAAGAAACGCCGTTCTTTGCAAACTACGGCTTCCATCCACGTTTCTTTCCCCCTGTCATTGAAACTTCAGAGGTTCCCGCAGCAGAGGATTGGCTGCAGGAACTCACAGCGGTGCAACAACTTTTGCTCCAGCAACTGGACCAAGCCAAGGAGGACTATAAACGCCACGCTGACAAACATCGCCAGCCGGGCCCCGAAATCAAGGTAGGAGATCGGGTTTTCCTGTCCACTCGCTTTCTGCCCTCCCACCGCCCTTGCCGGAAGTTAGATGCCCGTTTCATTGGCCCCTATCCAGTGGTGGCGCAATTAAACCCCGTGACTTTCAAACTCCAACTTCCGCGTTCAATGCGCATTCACCCAGTGTTTCACCGTTCCCTGCTCCTTCCGGCGGATGGTGTGCGTCCTGATACAGACCAACCGGCCCCCCCTCCTGTTTTGATGAATGGGGAGGAGGAGTTCGAGGTTGAGGACATTTTGGATTCTCGCTTTCACCGCCGCCGCCTACAATATCTCATTGACTGGGTGGGTTTTGGCCCTGAAGAACGCTCTTGGGAAGACGCCTCCACAGTCCATGCTCCTGATCTAACCCGTCGCTTTCATCAGACCTATCCCGCCAAGCCGCGACCTCGCGCCTCGGGGAGAGGGCCCCAGTTTGGGAGGGGCCTTGAGGAGGGGGATAGTGTGATGACTCATGGGCCTTGTAGTCCTGCTCAGGACATTGTAATTCCTGATGAAGATGAAAACTTGGGTTTTTTACCTTCCCAGTCTGAACTGGATTCCTCTCAGCCAGATCTTTCCCAGGCAGATCTGGGAACCTTGCACCTGCAAGAAAGTTGTCTCCCAGAAGTATGTCAAACAAGCCCAGAGCCTACTTCTCCCGTATTCTTGCGCCGGGAGTTTTGTAAACAACAGAGAAGTTTAGATTCAGCTTCGCGCAGGAGTGCGAGGATTGCAGCTAAGAATGTGGCCAATTAAGACTGCTTCTCGTGAGAATCTTTGGGGAGTCTCACATCTGGTCTCAGAGTTAGCTTTCGGTTCTGATTCCCAGAGAACTGCTTCGGCGGGAAGCTAGACTCTATTTAGGTGTTTTACCCGCGTAGTAACTTCGCGGAGTCAATTCGTCAGCCTACGGAGCGAGTTGTGTCTGGACAGCGCGCTCCGGTTCAAGCCTCGCTCCTGCTCAAGCCTTGCCTTGCTATCCAGCCTTCGCCTTGCTTCCCAGCCTTTGTTTATCTACGGACTTTGCCTTGTTTCCCAGGATCAATCCTTGCCTTGTTCCACGGATTTATCAAGTTATTCCACGGACCTTGTTCTTGTTCTTAGTTACCTTGTTCCACGTTCAAGCCTTGTTTCAAGTATCAAGTTATTTCCTAGCCTCGCTCAAGTTTCATGGACTAAAGGACCTTGTCATCTCCCCTCACTTTGCTTGGCAAAGTGAGTGTTTCGGTTATTGGATTACAACTTTGGACCTTAATATTTCTTATTGGACATTGCTTTTTTGGACTAATTCTGACCTTTCCTGAAAGGTCTAATTCTGGACTATTTTCTACACTTGTTTTTATTAACTTTATATATTCCTACAATAAAGATATTAGATAGATTCTGGCCTCTGTGTATGGTTATTGGTGCTCTGCAGCCTGGGTCGTGACACTCTGTTTGATGTGTTTATGGGCATTGAATGTTTGCCCTATGTGTGTATAATGTGATCCGCCCTGAGTCCCCTTCGGGGTGAGAAGGGCGGAATATAAATACTGTAAATAAATAAATAAATAAATAAATAAATAAATAAATAAATATTGGGTGAAAAAGGCATCAAAACTCTAAGAACCCAGAGACTCGTGATAAATCAGATTGCATCCTGTTATGAAGTTTACCGTTGTCATCTGTTTGGCTACTGTGAAAATAAATGTTGGTGAAGATAGACCAATTTCCACTCCCATATTGCCTACTGTAATTTTTTTTAAATCTAGAACTCTAGTCAGCATCAGTCAACTTATCCAAAAGTCAGAAATCATGAGAGCCGGACTGGGAAACATATGCAAGTCAACAGATATTTGGGAAGGCTGAAATAATCCCCTTCCTTTCCTTGGTGTCAAATAAAACACCCAGTAGGTAGTACTTCATCCAGGCAGGAATACATAGTCAAATCACTCATGGATGACTATCCAGCCTATGTTTACAAACATCCAGAGATGTTTAGTGGAGTGCTGGTGTGTTCAAGTGCAGGTACTGTTATAACTTTTATTATTTGGACAATTTGATGGTTAATTGAGTTGCAATAATTATTACCAATAAATGGGTGGATTTCTAATTATGACAAGAAAATCAGTTGACAACGATGTTTACAATGAACCACATGGAGCAGTTATAGAGGGCCTGGGCTGTGGTGCAAGCTGGTTAGTTGCCAGCTGCAATAAATCATTATGACCAAGAGTGTCAGACTGTGTAGGAGTGAGCACCCGGCCATTAAAATAAAAAATAGCCCTGCTCATTGTTGACCTAAGCAACCCGAAAGATAGTTGCATCTAGCAAGTAGGAAATTTGGGTACCACTTATGTGGGGAGGCTAATTTAACTAATTTATGACACCATAAAAATCATCCAGCAGTGTTTGGAATGAGGATTTATCCAAGAACTCGGCATCACAGTGGATGATGAAGCAGCTGCTCCCCCTGTGGCTGGAATCTAGCATCCCCTCAGGAAGCTGGAAGCTGGAGAAGATTAACTTGCCTCTGTGTCTTTGTCTCTATGTTCATATGGCATTGAATGTTTGCCTTGTATGTGTGCATTGGGAGGAGAAGGGCAGAATATATACACTGTAAATAAATAAATAAATAAATATTGGAAACTGCACGACAATCAAGTGTAATACATAAGAAGTGTACAAGAAGAATGTCCAAATCTTGTTTATACAGTAAACATGATATCAAACTAATCTATATATTATAATAAACTGAATTATCATGTCGCAAAAAGATATATGTCTAAAAAATGCATCAGGGGAGGCCCTACTCTCAATCCCACCTGCCTCACAAGCGCGGCTGGTGGGGACGAGAGACAGGGCCTTCTCGGTGGTGGCTCCTCGGCTGTGGAACTCCCTCCCCAGTGACATCTGGCAGGCTCCTTCCCTTCTAGGGTTCAGAAAAAAAAACTAAAGACATAGCTATGTGCTCAAGCGTTCAATGAATAAACCTTCGAGCTTGGCACGGTCGGTTTTTAAGACTCTGGATTAACAAGGTCTAGTGAATGAAAGGACATTACCTCGGTGCATGGTAATGTTTATTATTGTATATTGGTTTTTATGATGTTTTAAATGTTTTTAGTTTTTAATGCCTATTGTATTGTTGATGTGATGGCACTGTGTTGCCAACTTGTAAGCCGCCCTAGGTCCCCTAGGGGAGAAGGGTGGGGTAGAAACACCAGAAATAAATAAATAAATAAATCCCCAACATGAAAAGTTTGGAAATCTCTGTTTTCTCATATGTACAAGTCTTGTAACAAAGAGCCAGAAATACTGGACTCAGATATATATGTTGTTCGAAGAAATTGCCAATGTTAAAATTATCTTTTGTTTGTTGGGAATGCTGGACAATCATCTAGATATAAAATATGGAAAATTAATACAATAATATACGATAACTGCAAGAGAATTGTCTATGTAATAATAATACTAATAATAATAATAATATTTTTTATTAATATTTCACTCCTACTCCCCAAGGGATTACAGGTACATATATGGCAAATATTCAATGCCGTTATACAATTGACAAAGACAGACTGTACATAGACAGAGGCAAGGCTTCCCTCTTTTCATCTCCGGCATCCGGCTTGTGCTCGACTCACTCATGGGGAGGTGCTGTTGTTTCATTTTTCCCGTCGAGGAGCCTGTTGTCTATGGACTCCTTTCCTGGTCAGATTTTTGCAGGCATGTTTTTTCAGGGTGCCTTTTACCTCCCCAACAAGGTGGTACCTATTTATCTACTTACATTGTTGCTTTTGTACTGCTAGGTGAGCAGAAGCTGGGCTGATGGCGGGAGCTCACCTCGACCCGAATTTGAACTACCAACCTTCCAATAGGTAGGATCTCCTGTAGCAGGTGATTTAACTTGCTGTGCTAGCCCACTCTATATACTGTTTTATTATTGTATATTTTAAGTGGTAATGTTTTTGATTTTAAGCTGTTTTGTGTCTCTATATAGAGAGATAAAGCAGGATATTGTTATTATTATTATTATTATTATTATTATTATTATTATTATTAATAATAATAATAATAATTTATTATGTTCTGGAACACAACACACCAGACATCACAGTTGTGGAAAAGAAAAAGGTTTGGATCATTGATGTTGCCATCCCAAGTGACAGCCGCATTGACGAAAAACAACAGGAAAAACTCAGCCGCTATCAGGACCTCAAGATTGAACTTCAAAGACTCTGGCAAAAACCAGTACAGGTGGTCCCGGTGGTGATTGGTACATTGGATGCTGTGCCAAAAGATCTCAGCCGGTATTTGGAAACAATAGACATTGACAAAATTACAATCTGCCAACTGCAAAAGGCCACCCTACTGGGATCTGCACGTATTATCCGAAAATACATCACACAGTCCTAGACACTTGGGAAGTGTTCGACTTGTGATTTTGTGATATGAAATCCAGCATATCTATCTTGTTTGCTGTGTCATAATAAAATAATAATAATAATAATCCTTTGCTTCATTTACAAAACCCTTCTTGTTGTGAAGGATTTCTTCCGATGTTCAATCCAAATCAATACACAGACAAAGGCAAAGGCCTTCTCCTTTCATCTCCGGCATCTGGAGGTGATGCTCAACTCCGGCCATGAGGTTGTACAGAAGTGGAAAAAACTTGTTATCCCAACACAAGAAGAATGACTGATGAACATCTGCATATTAGCTGAGATGGACAAACTGATGATGCCGATCAAGAAGAAACCAACTTTAAGAAAGATGTTTGTCACCTTTTCATAGCAACGATGGGGCAAATATCAAGTACTGGATTTATGAATTAGAGAAATATTATTAAAAGTAAAATGTGGATAGTGTCATCCAAAGGGAGCTAGATAATAAGGGGTAAAAATCATCAGACAATGAATGTGAGATTTTTTAGACTAGTTTTAGCAGTTATAGGTCTAGTATGTGTTTATTAGCGTAGGTGTATTTTAGGGTAGTATGTATGTTTTAGTATGTCAGATGTAGTAGTTCTAGTGTTATATATTATGAAAGTTGTTTATTTTTGTCTTGCATTGCCCATTGCCTTTTTTATTTCTGAATTGTTGTCGTCTTACTCGTTTAGTCGTCTCCGACTCTTGGTGACCTCCTGGACCAGTCCACGCCAGAGCTCCCTGTCGGCCGTCACCACCCCCAGTTCCTTCAAGGTCAAGCCAGTCACTTCAAGGATACCGTCCATCCATCTCGCCCTTGGTCGGCCTCTCTTCCTTTTTCCTTCCATTTTCCCCAGCATCGTGATCTTCTCCAAGCTTTCCTGTCTCCTCATGATGTGGCCAAAATACTTCAGCTTTGCTTCCAATATCCTTCCCTCCAGTGAGCAGCTGGGCATTATTTGCTGGAGGATGGACTGGTTGGATCTTCTTGCGGTCCAAGGCGTTCTCAGGATTTTCCTCCAGCACCAGGGTTCAAAAGCGTCTCTCTTCCTTTGCTCAGCCTTCTTTATGGTCCAGGTCTCGCATCCATAGGTTACTACGGGGAATACCATTGCTTTAACTATGGGGACCTTCGTTGCCAGTGTGATGTCTCTGCTCTTCACTATTTTGTCCAGGTTGGCCATTGCTCTGCTCCCAAGAAATAAACGTCTTCTGATTTCCTGGCTGCAGTCTGCATCTGCAGTGATCTTCCCACCTAGAAATATAAAGTCTGTCACTGCCTCCACGTTTTCTCCCTCTATTTGCCAGTTGTCAATTGGTCTGGTTGCCATGATCTTGGTTTTCTTGATGTTTAACTGCAACCCAGCTTTTGCACTTTCTTCTTTGACCTTGGTGATAAGGCTCCTCAGCTCTTCCTCACTTTCGGCCATCAGAGTGGTATCATCTGCATACCTAAGGTTGTTAATGTTTCTTCCAGAAATTTTAACTCTGGCCTTGGATTCATCAAGCCCCGCATGTCGCATGATGTGTTCTGCGTACAAGTTGAATAGGGAGGGTGATAGTATACAGCCCTGCCGCACTCCTTTCCCAATCTTGAACCAGTCTGTTGTTCCATGAATAAAAATCAGTTTTTAAAAGGCAAAGACACCCAGAGATGCCCCTCCCGAAACAGCTCCTTAGAATCCAGATCTGATCCAGAGCATCAATGCTCCAGATTGCTCTAAGATGGTCTGGTTTGTGTAGAAAAGCCTATCGTCTATAAAAGCTTGTGCTATCTGCTTCATTCTCTCAATTATTCTCTAAGGTGTCACAACATCCCTTTGTAGGAGAAAAAATGGAAAGTTGGGTGAAAGGGGGAGGAGAACATGAAACATCTGGAAAAAGAAGGATGGAAGATGGGACACATCAGTATCAAGGAACCTCCTTGTTCCTGTCCTTTCATTTCATTTCCCCCTCCCCCTACATATAAACCCAAGCACAACATTTTCTTCTATTGGCATAGATAGCATATGGATAGATTTTTTTCTCCATGATGTTTTCCAACCATCTTTTCTGGAAGCCCCATTCCAGCATAGTTTGTGGGATGCAAGGCTGTCAACTGACTAGAATGCTTAATTGATAATTTATCTTCATTTTAAATAATTAACTGATTAAAATGTTGTGCTTCATTAAATGACTCATCAGTTAAAGGATAGATGATTAATCAGCTAACCTTTCAAAAAATCTATTCACAACTCTTAATATTGTAAAATTTACGCTATTTGGGTTTTGATAACTAACACATGTATTTATACTGTAAATAAATATTAAATTATGAAAAACCTCAGTGCAGGTGTCTTTGTGAGAGATGGAATGACATGATTTTTTTTTTTAAAAAAAACAAAAACAAAATCTTTAATGCTGATAAATAGAGTGGCAAAATTACTCCTCATTGTTTAAAGTGGCAAGATCCATCTTTCATGTTTTCTTTTTCATTCTTCATTGCATTAAAACGGTAGGCTCAAAATAGCTCCCACACTATAAACAATCAAGCTTTACCAGTTAATACTAGCTCTTGACAATCACTCAGCTAAAGCTTTAGTTGATTAAGCTACCAATTAAATCAATTAAATCAAAGATGCACAAAACATAGATATTAATCTAGCAGTAGATTTTTGTGCAACAAGAATTTTTCTGCTCCCAACATTTAAATTCAGGTTGAACATCTTTACTTGAAATGCTTGGGACCAGAAGTGTTTTGATTTTATTTATCTCTATCTTTTGGATTTTGGAATATCTATATTGCCATATGCATACATGATAAGATATCTTGGAGATGGGACCTGAAGTGTAAACACAAAACTCATTTGTGTGAATAGCCTGAAGCTAATTTTATACACAATATTTAAAATAATTCTGTGCCTGAAACAAAGTTTGTGTACACTGAAATATCCAAAAGCAAAGGTGTCAGTATCTCAATCAGCTATGTGGATTTTGTAGTATTTTAGATCTTGCAAGTTTGTATAAGGGATGTTAAGTTCTAATAACAGAAATATGGTGCCTAAATAGTGCTACTGAAATTAAGATTGCTTAGGTACAATAATGGGTTTCATACAACTCTTCATTTTTATATAAAATGAATTTTTCATATTCAGAAAAATAACTCTAGACCAACATTGTGGATGACTTAACAAAAACAAAAAAAAAATCTTTTTTTAAGTGCCCACTTTGTCTGAAATAGAGATAGATTTTAACTTCTCACCTAAAACCAAGGCAGGCCAATCTGATATTCATCTATTTGGGACAGGAAATTAGTTTATTACATTTTTAATCACCATTTTTGTGCCACGTTAGCCCATTAATTATACTTGTGGCTGCTGAGTTCCCCAGCGCTCTCAATAGCTGTCACACCTTTCGTTAAAACGGCAAGTTAATTGGCCTTAAAATATTTAAGATGAATGGGAAGGTGCTTGGCTAGGAAAATGATTGGAAATGAAAAATTAATTCAAATTGGCTTGGAAGCAAGCAGTCCATCAAAAAAGACAGAAGGCTGGCAGAAGAAACAAAAAAGGGCTAAATTTACGTGGTAGTTGTTATGGATGTCCAGCTGAGGTACTCTGAAGTTTAGGTTAGTATGCTCCCAAAATACTAGCCTAAACTTCAGGTACAATTACTATTTCCAGTGGGCTGGAAAGAAGTCAAATTGAACTCTACAATGTCAATAAAATTAAGGCACAATTCTGTATCAGGGAGCTGGTCTATATAGTTTTGACAATCCACACTCGCCATGCAGTCGCTCCTGGTTATCTCCACAAAGTTCTGAAATTTCTGGTGCTTATTAAAAATCATAGAGTTAGAGGAGACCCTCAAGGGATAGCCAGTTCAAATCCATGCCATACAGGAAAATACATTCAAAGCACCCTCAACAGCACCCATGCGGCTTTTGCTCCAGAGAAGGAGACTAATAAGACTCCCAGACAAAATATTCCACTGCTGAACAGCTCTTAACATCAGAAAATTCTTCCTAACATTCCGGTGTAGTCTCTTTTAAATCTATTTTTTTGTGTCCTGGTCTCTAGAGCAGCAGAAAACAAGCCTGCCCTCTCCCCAGTGTGATATCCTCTCAAAGCCTCTCCTCATAGAACCTGTCTTCCAGGCCTTTTAACATTTTGGTTGCCCTTCTCTTGAATCGTGGTGCCTAGAACTAAACACAGTATTCTAGGTGAGGTCTTACCAAAGCAGAATAGAATGGTACCATTAATTCACTTGATCTAGACCAGGGGTCCTCAAACTTTTTAAGCAGAGGGCCAGTCCACGGTCCCTCAGAGTGTTGAGGGGCCAGACTATAGTTTAAAAACAAATATGAACAAATTCCTATGCACACTGCATATGTCTTATTTGTAGTGCAAAAAAAAGGCCAACGAAATGTTATGGTTTGCAAAGGCACTGTGCTATATTTGTGTGTTAACTGGAAAATGAAGTGCATGAAGCCGATTGGCTGAACCTGCAAAGACCTGTAATTTGATTTGAAACTGTTTCTGTTCTGCTGCTGGAGAACCAGTTTGAACGAGTTTTTGTTCAGTGTGAGTCTGTGTGCTGACTGAGTACTGCCTGGGGAAGATGGCTCTGTACTCAGAGAGTCCTTGCTATTTCTGAGGCCTTGTTTGCTGCTGGGAAAAGAGGATGAAGAACCAGGACTGTATTCTTCACTGAAGCAGATTTATGGACTGAAAACGGACTGTTTGTGACTGCTGGGTTTTTGTAAACAATCAGAGGGACCATTGTGAATACCATTGTTCTTTGGATCTCTTGGAACTAGTAAAGTCCTTGTATTATTTGTTCTGCAAATCTGAGTGGTGCGTCATTGTTCTGCAGGGTGACTCTGGGCTCATGGGCACACATAAGAGCTTCCGTTTACCATCTGCAATGCACAACACGAAAGAACAATACAACATTTAAAAATAAGAACAATTTTAACCCACATAAACCTACCAGGATTTCAATGGGAAGCATGGGCCTGCTTCTTGCTGATGAGATAGTCAAGTTACTTAGGATGGTTGTTGTTGTTAATGTTGTTGTTGTTGTTGTGTGCCTTCAAGTCATTTCAGACTTAGGGCGAGCCTAAGTCGAAAACCGAGGACAGGGGCCGGAAAAGTGACCTTGGAGGGCCGCATGTGGCCCCCGGGCCTTCACATTGGGAGAAGTCAGGGGATGCTCAGGAGTTTTGCTGAAATTCTGGATCAACCCCATGGCGTTTACATTTATTTTTCAAATAGTTTCAACTATCCTTTCCACTTCTACTTTACAGAAAAGTACTGGAGCTCCATTAAGTGTACAGAGTACATTAAAATATATGGAAAATAAGGAAAAGACCTAAGCAATTCAAAAATAAGATATTGCCTCTAAGAGTGCTTTTTGCAATATATGTGCATATACAGCAGGTCCACAGTAGGAGCCCCTGGTGGCCTAGTGGGTTAAAGCCTTGTGACTTGAAAGTTGGGTTGCTGACCTGAAGGCTGCCAGGTTCGAATCCAACCTGGGGAGAACGCGGATGAGCTCCCTCTATCAGCTCCAGCTCCATGCGGGGACATGAGAGAGGCTTCCCACAAGGATGGTAAAAACATCTGGGTGTCCCCTGGGCAATTCTCTCACACCAGAAGCGACTTGCAGTTTCTCAAGTCACTCCTGACATGAAAAAAAGGCCCATGGTATCAGCTGGGGCTTGGTTCCAATGACTTCTGTGAATATCAAACACCATGGATTATCAGTTCCTATTGCATACAATGGCATGGGAAAATAGTATCCACTATACAAACAGGGACCAACTCAAATGAGCCTAAGGATTTGTGAAATTGTGTGAGGCTACAGCAGGTATATATCTGCATAGTACTTGGCATGTGTCAAAATCAATTTTTGGATTTTTTTTCCTGAATGTTTTCAAGCTCTGGATGGTAGAATCTATGAATGAAGAACCCGCGGATACCTGTGTCTGAATATAGATAGAAAGAGATAGAGAGAGAAAATGAGAATGAGAAAGAGGCAGAGAAATGCATGAGGTGTATTACAAGGACTATTCTGTGAAATAGTGGTGGATATGAATGCTGAACAGAACTGTGACTTTTTATTTCACACCACGCAGACAATCCAGGACCATCCTGCATGTTTGCTCTTGTTTGCTTATTTTCCATCATTGTCTTGATGTCTTTGAGGATGTCATTGTGGAAAAGGAATGAAAATTGTACCAAACTAGCTTTCTTCATTCAGAGTGAGTGTTTGCAATCCTGCCAGCATAGAAAGCACTGGCTCTTCAATAAAAGAAACAAACTAGGAATACTATAGAGGACCTTGATAGACAGTTGCATTATCTTTCTCTCTCTTGATGGCTTTCTGGTAATTTATTGAGCATTTTACAAACAATGGCCCAGGCAATTAAAAGTCCAAAAGGACACAATTGTGATAATGTTTGCAAAATGATCCCAATGTAATTCATAGCTCGCCTTTGTACAGTGATTAATAATTAAGTGAGCCGCGGTTCTTGCATAATCTCACAATGAATATACTTTAATCATGCAAATTCTTTCTATCCATTGGCATTCAGTAATTTGGATGCAGAAAGCTCTCTCCAGGATTCCTTGCCCTGAACAGCAGCTTTCATGGACAAGGATGCACTCAGAAATGTTTGGCCCCTTGACTCTTTCCCAATTCAGTTAAGTTACAACTTGAGATGGTAAGAATTTTATCAATGTTTTGTTGAGAAAGGGTGCAGAGAAGCTACCTTGACATAAGCCAACTGCTATGCTTTTTTTCACAATTTAGGATATTTTGTTTTGCCAAACAAAGAATAAAACATGAGAAGAGTTAATACAAAACAGCATATACCCCACAGAAATCTACAACTGATGCTCAAGATTTTGGGATATGGTTGGGTGTTTTACCCAACTCAAGAGTGTTTGTAAAAATAATAAAAAAACACATACAGTGGGTCATTTGTACATATGAATTCTGCACTTGTGGATTCAACCATCCATGACTTGAAAATATTTTTTAAAATTTCCAAAGATGAAACTTTCCTTGAACCAAAGCCCAGCAGATACTAAGAGCCCACAGTATAACATTTTCTGAAAAAGATATAAAATGCAAAACAGTTACATACATTGTTAGATATAGCTATAGGGATTTCATTCAGAGAAGTTTTCTCACTCAGAATGAGTTAAATTAAGATAATATCCATAACTAAAGTTTAATGCATTTGGGTTAATAATAATTACACATGTATCCAAACTGCAACAAATCATTTGGTCATTAAAAATAACCTACTCTTTTAACATTTAAGTAAGATGCTGTACAACAAGGCTGGAAAAGTAGTTTATAAGATTCCCTGCTAAAGAAATTTGGTGCTGTGTTTCAGGGGGAATCCACTCTGTTCAGTTACAACAATTTGATACCACTTTAATTATCATAGAATCATCCCATGGAATCCAATGATTTGTAGGATTTAGAGATACAGTAGAATCTCACTTATCCAAGACTCGCTTATCCAAGGTTCTGGATTATCCAAGGCATTTTTGTAGTCAATGTTCTCAATATATCATGATATTTTGGTGCTAAATTCATAAATACAGTAATTACAACATAACATTACTGCGTATTGAACTACTTTTTTTGTCAAATTTGTTGTATAACATGATGTTTTCATGCTTAATTTGTAAAATCATAACCTAATTTGATGTTTAATAAGCTTTTCCTTAATCCCTCCTTATTATCCAAGATATTTGCTTATCCAAGGTTCTGCCGGCCCATTTAGCTTGGGTAAGTGAGACTCTACTGTACTTTGATTTTTTCTCTAGAGAGCTGTGTGCATACATCCTTGAACCACAGCTCTATAGCTCTTTAGCACCTCTGGCTCCAAATCTGATAACCCATCTTCTATTGAAGCCATCTCCTAAATCCTTCCTTATTGTTGCAATTGACCATTGTATAATACTATGAATCCATAGCATCTGTTGGGTTTGATATCTCCCCCCCATGAATATCAAAATGTATCAAATTCAAGGCCTGCGGGGCAAATCCAGGCTGCCATGTCATTTTATGTGGGTCTCCAGATGCTAGACTACAACTCCTGCATTCCTCATCATTAGACATCATTATAAGAGCTAATGGGAGCTGTGACTGCATGGAACGCCATTACCTTCCTGCTGAAGCGGTTCCTATTGATCTACTCACATTTGCATGCTTTCAAACTGCTAGGTTGGCAGAAGCTGGGGCTAACAACAGGAGCTCACCCCACTCCCTGGATTTGAACCACCAACCTTATGGTCAGCAAGTTCAGCAGCTCAGCGATTTAACCTGCTCCACCACTGGGGGCTCTAGTATCCTTAGATAAAATGGAAAAATCAAAGTTTGCTTTTTGGAATATTTAAAATGTTTTCAAGATGGGGATAGTTGAATCTGTGAATACAATGTCCATGGATGCAAAGGGTCAACTCTCTTATAAGTGTGGTGATGAAGCTCCTTTGAGTTTTGGATCACATTAAAGGAGCTATCCAAGGTACTGAAACTATTTTAAAACTATCCATAAACAGTTGTTTACAGAAAAGAATGCATATATTTATTTTGTATAAAACAATAGTTCACATTTCATTTGGAACTTTCCTTCTAAGAAACAACAAAATAATTTCCAGTTATTTGCCCACCCGATCAGAAACTCAGAAGTTTTCCACATTGTCACTTTCACCTTTCTTGGCATTCTGGTTTTTTGTTTTTTTTTTGTGTTTGTTTTCTTGTCTGATTACACTTCATCATTTTCAAATTTTCCTTTTGTTAGATTCAGGAGTCAAATAACTATTTCATTACAATGCACACAGAGCTATTTCCATTGTCTGTTTGTTGGATTTTCTTCATTTTCACAGGAGGAAAAAATAACTCTTCATTATAGATTATAGATCTAGTCATCTGTGAGGCTTTATTCCATCAGGAATCTGAAAAGAAGATTTGTTTTCTGAGAGATGATGGAGGAATGTGGAGAAAGAAGCTGCTTGTTGAGGATATAGGGAAATCAAATGGTTTCTGCATTTCAAATTGCCCATGAAAGGCAACAGCACAAACTGTTACACAGGCATCTTCATATTTTGCCTGTACAAAAATCTTGCTCATTTTATCAAAACAAGAAATCTTATGGATAAGGACTGTGATCCAAGTACTTTTGCATTCTACTGTGTATAGTAGCCAATAGAGGTGTGCGCAGTACTCTGTTTCGTTCATTCTTGTTATGGGTTTGTGAAAAAACAAACTGCATGCAGTCCTGTCCAGACTTATCCAGCCCTTTTGTGCATCCACAATGAGCAAATACAAGCCAAGAAAATGGAAAAATCAAAGTTTACTTTTAAGTAGTAGAGTCAAGGAGAAAATTAAACAAGCAGCTTCAAAAACACAAAACTTCCAGCTTCAAAATAACTCAGTCCATCTGGAGCAAAAAAACTCACATAAAGTTCTTTGCATTAAATTCATGCATCTTCTTTGGAGATTTCTTCTTCAATGGTGCAAGGAGACAAGCATAGTAGGCTCTCAGCCAGGAACTTACTCCGAATAAGTTCTGAAGCACGTGATTGAGTAAGTCCAAAAAGCATTACAAACATTCCCCAAGTTAGACCCCATTCAGGGAGTGGTTCAAGCTTGTTATCCTTGATTGTTCTAATTACCCAACTATGAATTGTGATTGACCAGGTGTTTTCCCCTTAACACAGACACAAGTGGCGATCCTACAGAAACTTAGTCAAATACATGCATATGCAGTAATAATTCTTTCATGTCTTTTGTTTGAGATGGTAACACAAAACAGGAATTAAAATTAGCTCAAAATGAAAGAAGGAAGGGTCTGGTACCATTTCCTTGCCTGTTTTTCATGAGCACAGTTTAGCAGGAAGGAATGGTGCCCTGCCTGCCTCCCTCCTGCTCCTGTTCCTGAAGAAGTATGTGCGAAAAAGCAGTGTGTGTGAAAAAAACCTTTGAGTCCTCGTGGACAACAAGTTAAACATGAGCCAACAATGTGATGTGGCAGCTAAAAAAGCCAACGGGATTCTGGCCTGCATCAATAGGAGAATAGCGTCTAGATCCAGGGAAGTCCTGCTCCCCCTCTATTCTGCCTTGGTCAGACCACACCTGGAATCACACTGTGTCCAATTTTGGGCACCGCAGTTGAAGGGAGATGTTGATAAGCTGGAATGCATCCAGAGGAGGGCAACTAAAATGATCAAGGGTCTGGAGAACAAGCCCTATGAGGAGCGGCTTAAAGAGCTGGGCATGTTTAGCCTGCAGAAGAGAAGGCTGAGAGGAGACATGATAGCCATGTACAAATATGTGAGGGGAAGTCATAGGGAGGAGGGAGCAAGCTTGTTTTCTGCTGCCCCGGAGACTAGTACGTGGAACAATGGCTTTAAACTACAGGAAAGGAGATTCCACCTGAACATCAGGAAGAACTTCCTCACTGTGAGGGCTGTTCGGCAGTGGAACTCTCTCCCCCGGACTGTGGTGGAGGCTCCTTCCTTGGAGGCATTTAAGCAGAGGCTGGATGGCCATCTGTCAGGGATGCTTTGAATGCGATTTCCTGCTTCTTAGCGGGGGGGTTGGACTAGATGGCCCATGAGGTCTCTTCCAACTCTACTATTCTATGATTCTATGATTCTAAGTTAGAGGGCAGGGCCAGTGGGGGAAAAGAGGGAATGTTTTTAACGCAATTTTATTTATAGAAAGAAAAAAATCCCTAAAAATTGGGGGAAGACCAAACGTTATAAAACTTGGTGGGCTAAGAGTGGTAGATGTGCCCTTCATGTGTGGTGATTTTCACTCTTCTAGTCCCAACACGGAGGAGAAGGGGAGCCTGGGGGAGCCTGCCCATAGTGGCCAATGAATCAAAAATATTCCTATTTTTGGATGCGAAACAAAAACTCCAATTCAGAAAGGTGGCCCTTTTTGGAAGGCACTCAAAAATGAAAAAAGAGGCCTTACGAATTAAACAAACAGAAATGGATAGCGATTTAATATAAATGCACAAGCCTAGTAGCCAATCAGTTGTCTATCATTTGGCAGGAGACATTGGCCAGTTTAAGTGGCAGATATGAGGTGGCAGAATGGTGGCAAAGGAGAGGGGAGGAGAGAGAGAAGTGCAATGGAAGATGCTATCCCATGGCAAAGGTTGAAATCAAATTTCATTTAGGTTTTCAATATGGAATGAAAGTGGGGTGCTATCTTATCTTTCTCAGGCAGTAAAATATCTTCATCAGAATCCACAGATGTCCCTAGGAAGCCCACAAGCATCCCAGTCTGCTAAGGGACAAAATCCTAAGACTGAGAAACCAAACTGCAGTACACAGCAACTTTTCCTGCCAAGAGAAACCCTTTTGACCTCTTATAGGGACCCTGCTGAGATGTTAGTGGCAATGCTACTGCTTGGCCATATGTTCTTGTGTGGCAGATGAGTTATGTCCTCCTTAGACAAACTGCCACAGTGGTACCGGCATCAGATGCTTCTGGTTCTGGCTGCAAGAGTTCCCTTAGTGTGTTACCCTTGATGTTTATATTCTACTGTGCAGTGTGGCCTAGAAAAATAGAAAGCCTAATCTAGCAATGCAGAAAGGCAAGAGAGTGGTTATTTCCAGCAAATTAATTTAATTGGCTCTACTACAGTAGCATGAATGAGCCATTTACAGTTCCTGAGGGAGGAGTATTTGAAAGCAGCTCTAGGAAAGTGGAGGCTTGGTGCTAGTGCTGGTGGGAGAATGAAGAGAGAGAGACAGAAAAATCTATTGAAGATCTCACATCATGCCAAAAGACCACTGTTTACAGCGCTGCCTAATTGCCATTCCAATTTTGCATGCTAATGTGTTGTCTTCGTCCACTTTCCTTTTTCTGAAATAATTACTTGATGCACCCATGTAATTAAATATGTCCCCTTTCAAAACCCATTTGGGAAGCAAAGACGAAGAAGAAAGCTAAATAAAGGCACAGTGTCAAACCCGTCATAGCATTAAAATGGTTCTTATTTTCATATTAATTTGATAATGGTGTATCTGCTCTGCATATTTTCTGGGCAAATGCCTTGTGAAATGTCTTCTCTGACTTAATGGCTGTTTTGAAGAACTCTTTGTTGATGTGACTTCTTCAGTGGGTGGCATGTGGTTCAATACAAGATGGGGAGCGGAACAGGAACCAAAGGGCAAGTTATTTTTAAATGTTATACAAACTGAGATATGCAGTTGGCCCTCTCCATATGCAGTTTTGACTTTATCATATTTTATTATTCATTGGTTTGATTAAAATGTTCTCTCTAGGACTCTCTAGTTTCTCCAGTATGACTCTAGGGCAGCCCTGCACAGCCTGCAGCCCTCCAGCTGTTTTGGCCTCCAACTTCCAGAATTCCTGGCCATTGGACAAGCTGGCTAGGGCTTCTGGGGGTTGGAGACCAAAACACCTGGAGGGCCGCAGGTTGTGCAGGCCTGCTCTGGGGTCACTCTTCTGGAGGTAGATTATAGAAAGAACAACTTTCAGGAATCCCTTGGTCCTCCAGTGTGATTTTATGGTCAACATCTGGCTATAGCACAAAATAGCATTTTTAATTCATTTTTTAAACTTTCATATAGGTCCTATATCTTGGATGCCATAAAATTTAAATGGCTAACTAGATATATGTGAATCAATATTCCCTCCCAATCTCTATGCTTTATGGTCTAAATCAGGGATGGAGAAAGCATAGCCCTGGGACAGTCATACTTTTCAACTATATAAATTTGCCAGGGATAGTCCTGATCAGTTCTCTAATTTCTCAGTCTTTTTAAAATGTCCCAGTTTCCCTCTTCTTCTCTCCTGCCACTTTGTCCTCATCTGACTTCAGTTCCTGAAAACTGAGTTCAAAATGCAAAAGCAATTTGAATTTAATTAACTCTGGAGAAGTGAGAGGAGGGAGCAGAAGCTTGCCTTACTCAGAAGACTTAGGCAAAAGGAAACTGTTGCAACCTTTCTTAGATTGTCTGTCCTTTTTCATCGATAACCTTTTGCCAATGTGAGTACACTCTGATGTTCCTTAGGCATATATGTCTTGGTTTTCATCTGTGAAATGTTGGAGGAGATGGGCTGCATATGACCTTCAGATACTTTTTGCAGTCATGATCTCTCCAGATGCTTCAGACAGCTCCGCTGCTTTTTGGCATCACAATTTAATCTTTGTTATTAATCCCCCAGCAAACAAAAAGAAAACCCTCATTCCCTGAAAACTACTACCAGTTACCTCTCCTCTAGAGTAGAAACTTAGAAACAGTTATAAGGAAGCATTGAACCCAAAGCATAAAGGAGATTGCAGTGTGCCAGAAAAAAGAGGGATTTTTTAAAGGAACCCTAGATAAGGAGCTCCAGGAGGTCATTGCTCTTCCTTTCCTGGAATTTGGAAGCCTCCTTAAAATGCCTTGGAAAGTGCATGTGGCATGCAGGCCTGGGAGAAAAAGTGGATCATCTGCCTGCAGCGACTCTCCTCTAGAGTAGAAACATCTTAAATGCCTAAAATGATGGGAAGGGGAGCCTGGGAAGCCCCCCTCCATAATGGGCCGATAGAAAATGGATCTTTCTGCATCCCAGAGTGAAAAGAGATATCTCCCAAATTCAGGAGGCTTCCAAAAAATGGATCAGGGCCCCCACCGAAAGCTGGGACATGAAACAGATCAAGATTTACCCAGATTGCACAACTCTATTTGCTACCATAAAATTTAAAATATGAAGGAGAATGTCTGCTGGTTTCTCTGTCAGTGTGATGGTGACTCCATTCTGGATTTTAGTACTAACTTTAGAAGAACTGTCCAAGGTTCCTTTCAAAACCCATAGGAGATACATCAACCTACTTCTTATGGAAGATACCAGTCAGCAGGGCTCATAATGATCTCGTCTTACATGAAATTCAAGGTTTGGTGAGCTTCTAGTTGCTTTTCTCTATAGTTATGTGTTTTCTCCAGTATAATTTATGCTAATATTATAACTAACAAATCCAGCATACATTTCTCTATCTGGAGCGTTTATAGCCTATTAAGCAGTAGCCAAATAAAGTTATTTTTTACATCTGTAAATGTAACTATGAATGCTAATAGCTAAATGGTATTCACAAATGTTCTCAAGAGTTTACAAGATTGCATTTCAAATCATGAATATACAAATGAAGAAAAATGAGGTTGTACATTTCAGAGCAGAAAGGCTGTGATGGAGATTGGTGAGATACCTGATGAGAAGGGGTGCTCAGTGAAATCTGATGTTGTAACATGAGCATGTGAGTAGTAGCTAAGCAAGCCTAGCCCTTATTTAATCTGTGATTTTTCAAAATGACAGAATAATGGATCACCTAGAAAAGTAGTATTTAGTCCTAATGAATGTCTGGAGAGTTTTGGCAATAGTAGAAAAATAAATTATGAAAGCATTGAGATGTGCTGGTCTGTTTCTGTTCTTCCAAAATAAATAACCAGTTCTGCCAGCAAAGGTACAAAAGATAAGCTTCCCTTGAGAAATGTCACCATTATAGTTAAAACAGCCACTATAATTCAGAGTACATTTAAATTAAGTGGCAGACTAAGACAAAAATAACAAGACACTTCACTGTCCGGTTTGATGTAGAGATCACCTAACACAAGAACTGGCCAACACACATTTTGATGCCTCAAATGTTAGATCTGTTTCTGGGTTTATTTGAACTGCTGATTCCAAAAGTTCTACCACTTTACCCCTATCAGTTCTAGTTTTTGAGATATAGAACATATGCCACATAGTAGTCTTTGTCCGCTCACCCACAGAAAATCATGATAACCATATAAGAAACTAGAGCTGGTGTGGTCTTTCCAGTTTTTTAAACTGGGCTTGGCCCCATGTTAGACGCCCCAAGTCTCTGCGGGGACATGGAGACAGGGTATAAAAATAAAGTTGTTGTTGTTGTTGTTGTTGTTGTTGTTGTTGTTGTTATTGTTGTTGTTAAATCAGTACCCCAAATAATCTCAAGACAATAAGATTTTTTTTTTTTGGTTGGGCAGAGTTATCTACATGAGCCCAAATTCTGGTGACTCCATATCTGATGGCAAAGCACAGACAAAACACTCTGGTAACCATCTTAGCCAGCTTAAATACTACCTTCAGCAGTGGAGGATCTGGAAGTCTGTAAAGTAAAGGTTAAGAGATTAAGTCTAGTCATGTCCGACTGGGGTATGTTGCTCATCTCCATTTCTAAGCTGAAGAGCCGGTGTTGTCCGAAGATGCATCCAAGGTCTTGTGGCCGGCATGACTGCATGGATCCCTGTTCTCTTCCCACTGGAACAGTACCTATTGATCTACTCACATTTGCATGTTTTTGAAGTGCTAGGTTGGCAGAAGCTAGGGCCAACAGCAGGAACTCACCCCACTTCCTGGATTCAAACTGCTGATCTTTTGGTCAGCAAGTTCAGCAGCTCAGAAGTTTAACCCGCTGCCCTTCTTGGATCATTTGTTGCCTTTCACCCAACTTTGTTCAATACTATGAATGCCAGAGAGGCAGCCAATGATCTGAAAGGTTGCAGCCTTTGGGATTCTTTCCTGGCTCCCCCACATTTGCGTGCCATGTGACATCAGAACATGAGTTATTAAAGCCTTGAAAGTTTGCTCATCTCTACAGCCAAATGTAACTGCATTCTATTAGCTATTTGTTCATATTTTTCAGGTGTTCTTTACTATTTGTAAAACTGTATGATAATATTTACTCTTTCCCAATACAGCTATTATGTGCATCTTTGCAGTGAACAATGCTGAAGAAAAGGATACAATTTGATGGCCTCCCTGATCAGAGTCCAGAATTCATTGCAATTGGTGCTGGGTGCCAAGATGCTGCTTACAACGGGGGACTGAGCCAGAGGTGATTTAAAACCAACTCACCCCCCGCACAAACACTCTTTTGATCTTCACTTGGTGACCCATCCTCCCACCGTCAATTAGTTTGAGATTTCCTGGTCACTCCAGAGTCAGGTAGGAATTTTCTTCCTTTTACCTTTTTTTGCCTTCCTCTTATTGTATCTGTGGATGCAGGAAAATAGGCTTAGGATGGTGTCAGTCAATAGGCTGTCCTTATAGAAAATATAAGAATTTGGTGTACTGTATGATATACTTTTGGTGAAAGGTGAGTCTCTAGAATGGTCTTTTCAGGTTCTAGGACCTAGGGTGTATTAAGAGTCTACTTCGGAGCTGACCTAGGGATTTGATCTCTCTTATAAAGCCATCAAACTTGGAAGGAAGGGCTCTGAGTTGGCTGGCTTGGGTGAACAACCCATAGCACAGGATTGCAGGATAGACTGAAGAAGTGGTTCATAGGTGACACCTGACCACTGCTGGACCCACATCATGTGGTTTCCATCCCACAGGTTCAGAACATTTAAAATAGGTTACTTAATCCAATTGTTTGTGTCTAGTCTCATTTTTTCATAGTTGGTTATCAATATAAACTATCATTTATGTTTGTTCAATAAAACTTTTTAATTGTGACTTTAGGCTTCTGTGCTGAAGAATAGCATTAAGCCATGGCATTTCAAGTGGCAACAAACTGCATTAATTTTTTCAGTGCAGGTGCACCCAAAGACCTTTTCAAGACCTAAAGGTTTTTAAGGATATACTACGTAGTCTTCATTGTATTGCTTTAAAAAATAATAATGGCATTTTAAAATTGTTTTAAATATTTTTAATTCCATTTTAATATTCTTGTATATTTTAACTTTATTATATTAATTTCAATTTGTAAACTGCCTGGAGGCCTGGTTTTGTGAAAAAGGTAAAAATAACTGGAATACTTATTTATTTATTTGGCAATTAATTCCTGCCTTCCTCTTAAAATAGGATCATTGAACTTGGCTCCATATCCAATGCGGAAAAGCAAGTTAATATGATCATTCATGAAGAGAGGTGAGATAATAATAATAATAATAATAATAATAATAATAATAATAATAATAATAATAAACAAAGATTTCAAAATCATGTGTTTTGAGCATGGGACTATAACTCTGGAGACAAGGATTTGATTTCCCCCTCTGCCATCGAAACCCACTGGGTGACCCTGAGTGAATCACTTCCTTTCAGCCCCAGAACCTGTGATAAGGTCACCTAAATCCGAAATGACTTGGATGCACACAACATTAGCAACTTGACATGTGATATGTTAAATGTAAGGGAATCTGTCCAAATAACCACACAAACAATGCCATCTGGAAGATGACTAGAAAAATGTGATTCTTCTCCTCCTGCTCCATTGTTTTATTGCTACACTCACTGAGCTATCTTTCCAGGAACATTCAGCAGAACCGTTCCATTTCTTCAGGTATCCTCAAGAGAAAGAACGTTGCTTTGGGGTGCCATTAGATAATATATCTCTTTTCCTATCTCATCAGCTCAATAACAACAGATTCACTATCAGAGATGGGGGAAGACTCTAAAGCAATTCAGTCTGGAAACAAATGTCGAAGCCAAAGCTCACTTTAAATTGTTTGTCTTGGGGCACAAAGAGCATGAAGCCTTGCTAAAACTTGTGTCACAAAAATTCAATACAAATTGGAAGTGACTGGATGTTCCATTATCTCCAACTCCCCTGGTAATGTAAACTGATCCCCAAAGACTTTTTCTAATAAGCCTTTCAACAAATTTCTCTGTGGAAACTAATCCCCTTTGATTATGAGCTGCAAAGAGTAGTTACACTGCTTTGAGTTTTCTCCTGCTGCAGTGGAAGTCAAAGGATGCTTTGGCATTGATTTTATTGGAAAAGTTTAAGAAGACGAAGCCATTTTTCTTTCTTTACTGGAGTCCCAAGGTCTGCAAGGAAACAGTTGTTCTCTTTCCTATATAGTCATGAGCCAAAATGTGTGTGGGGGGGGGGGGAGGGGGGGATAAAAAGGCCCCAGCAAAATTTCCCTCATTTCAGTTTTAGCAAGACAGAAAAATGTATTCATGATGATGTTACAAATCACTACAAAGTTAAGATTCAGGTTTTGGACGAGGAGGAAGAAAGAAATTCTTCTCTTCATTCTGACCTTGCAGCTTGATGTCATACTGATTCAAGAGTAAAAATGCAATTCTTTTTCTTTTTTTGTGGAAGTAAGCAATGGTAATTTTTGCAATTTTCTTTCTTCTGCAGAAAATCTTTGAAAATTCCAATTTTAAAACACTTTACAATTTGGGACTTGTTCTACAAAAAATTTGTACACGGCTGTTATGCACAGAAAATACTGTTTCCAGCATAGAAAATGCTACTTTTGCATGCAAAACAACTATATAAGAATATGTAAACAAGTCCCAAAGTAAAAATAATGTCAGTCCAAAGTTCTTCTTGTCATATTTCTCAACACTCAAAGACTTTAAGCAACCTATTTCACAAAACAAATCTCCAGTCTTCCTGGTTACCTTTCCTTGCAAAAGAAACACTGATACCAGCAAATTGCATCAAGAAAAGCATGTATAAATGTTAGTTAGTATCAAATCCCCTTGCTTTTCCAATATAATGAGTCTTCCCCATTGGTGTATTATCATGTCATGAATCACTATGACCTCATGACCCAAAATCAAAATGAAGGCAATCATTTCTTCCTTTATTCACATTCTGAGTTTGTTTTGGGACATCATACTGATTCATGACATCAAATTAAATATTTAATCACATTTTTCATTGCTTTCCCATTCCCATTACATTATGATGTCATGAACAAGGATGGAAATAATCTTTGAAAATATTACAACCATTGTAAAAGAAGGAGGAGAAGGATCTTTTTTTAGAGTTGACATGGCTATTGACAATAGGAATAGAAAAAACAAGGAAAAGAACAAGACTTCCAAAAGTGACATAAAGAAAATATAGGAATATAGGAAAATAGGAAGGCATTTGGGTCAGCCAAGCAGAGGTCTATCATAATTGAGAATTACAATTTTTACATCTGTACCTCTAATTCATTCTATTTTCCCTAAGCTCTTGTTGTTTTTGTTTGTGCCTTGATGTCATTTCCAACCTATGATCCTAGCGTTGTTATTTTTCTTCTTGCATGGATAGTCACAGATAGTCACACAGAACATAGTGTGTTTTGCATATGTGTAAAATTGGTGCTCTCCCCCCCTTCCCACCCCACACAAACAAACAAACAGTAGCAATTTTGTACAAGAGACCAACCTGTGTTTCTGGAAACAATATTTTTTGTGTGAAAAGCTTTCATATTTCTAATGCAAAATTGATGCATATGCGGTTTGGGGCAATATAGCTGTCTTTGTGAAAGAACAAAACACCAATTTTGCACAGAAAAAAATGAGGGGTTTTGTGCAAAAGTGTGTATTTTGTTTACAATCTTTACATTTTTGTATAAAATCCCATCTTTTAGAGGGAGGGCTGTGTGTGAATACTTTGCAAAAACTGCACAACACAAAAATAGCTGTTTTTCCAAAAATAGAGGGACAATGATTCAGTATCACATGCAAGAATGCAACAATGAAATTCTTATATCCCTTATTTGTGTGCTTCTCCTGATTTAGGCATTTTTGTACACATTTCTCCTAGTGACTACTGTGTGTTTGGCTGAAGACATCTGTAGTCTTTAAATGTATGCATGTATTTTATCTTTCTGCGGAAAAATGCTGTATAAACCTAACACATGAGGTGGACAATTGAAGTGCATATGAATATTTTCTGAAGTTTTGCACTGATTAAATGCACACTTTGCAGTTCCACATCAATGCAAATCTGGCTGTGCAACTGCAATTAACTAATGAAGAAGCACTGTACAACTGCCATATAATTTGAGTTATGCTCTGTATCTTAAATGTAAGATCTTGACCAGAGGACCCATTAGGAACACTAGACTGGAATGAAATAGGGATGGAAAGAGTATTTGTTGAAAGACATGTTTCTTAAGTATTCAGAAACTCTTACCAAATGAATCCTGGATGGATGAGAATCCTAACTGTTTCAATAGGTTCTGCCCAAACTTCCCATTTTTTATGCAGAAAACATTTTTTCTGTCCAGAAAACAGTATTTTAGTGCAGAAAAAAAATCTATACAGAAATTTTTTTCATCCATGAGAAATGCTACTTTCTATACAGTAAATTTTGTAATTGGGGATTTGTTTTGCATGAAATTTGCATGTGAATTATAAGGATAGAAAATAGCATTTTCCATAAAGGAAAGCACTTTATATGCAAAGAAAATAGTAAATCTGCATAGAAATACTACCTTCTTCAAAACCATGTAGGAATTTCCTCTATAATATGCAAAGAGATGTGGTTTTCTAATACTTACTTTCAGCAGGGTGAAAATTGCTAAAATTATACATTGCTTCCTTCAAAAAGAAACTTAGGATGCATCTGCACTGTAGAATTAATGAGGTTTGACAACATGTCAACTAAAATGCTATAGAGCCCTGGAAGTTGTAGTTTGTAGAGGCACAAGCAGTCTTTGGCAGAGAAGGTTAACAATCTTGAAAAACTTCAGCTCCCAAGATTCCCTAGGATTGAGCCATGACAGTTAAAGTGGTATCATTGATTCTATAGTGTCGATGTACTCTTAGTGAAGAATAACATTTCTGAAATGAAAGCTTTCTTACCAAAAACTATGGAAGATTGTGCACCTTCAAAACAGTTTGGTGTATATATATGATCAATTTCTTGGCTGATGTATTTCCCAGATTTGCTACCATCAGGTCCTTCTGGAGGGATTACAAATCAAAAAGGATTCAGTGACATCACTCTCCTCTCTTTCACTCTTTCTGAAAAATGCTCGAAGAAAACTGGGTAAACAAGAGATTTGATTTCTTTCATGGAGAAGAATTTATATTTCAAGTTGATCCCTTTCAAAATGAAACTCAACTGAGATAATGCTGAGAAAATACTGGAAATCCAAAATTAAATAGGCCAGGGAAGACTCTAAAATCCCAAATATGTCTCTACAATGTTTAAAACTGGTCAAAAAACAAATATATATTTTTTACAGATAACATTTTTGATTCAGCAATAATGTCCTAGCAATATTTCATAATGCTTAATATATATGAATTTGCAATTAATTCAGCTTTACTCCAGTCTAAGCAAAAGGACTAGACTGATTTGGATGCTTTCTGTAGTGAATGGAATTTAAATGTTAAGGGATGAAAACTGGACACGGCCAGTTCTATCAGACATTGAACATGGGAAAAATAGACAAAATATAAGATTCAATATGATGCATTGCTTTGAGTATTAGACTACAATTCTAGAGAATACGGCTCAAGTCCCCATTAGACAAGAGAAATAAAAACACAACTAGAGTTATTTCCTTGGAAATATAGCCTACATCATCTGGTATTCTTTGGTAATCTCCCATTCAAGCACTAACCAGAGCTGACCCTGCTCAGCTTCCAAATTGAAATGGGATCTGTGTGTTCATTTTTTCATTTTTCATTTTAAAAATCCAATTATCACAAGAAATGATGTGAAATCTTCTGAACAGGGGCACAGACAGCAAAACAAACACCACAGGGGTCTTAACCCTTCCCTACGCTGTCCAAAGTGCCCCCATATAGATAGATAGATAGATAGATAGATAGATAGATAGATAGATAGATAGATAGATAGATATAGATATATAGATATAGATGGTTGCAATTATACTTCAAAAATGTACCTGTTCCAATTTACAATCAACTTATAAACAAATTCAACTTAAGAACAAATCTACAGAACATATCTTGTTCATAATTTGGGGAATGGCTGTAATAGAGTTAGACTCATGGAATCAATTGTTTAATAGTGATTAGATCTGTAGATGAATCCAATTGATTCCCTGGGTCTAATACATTTGAGACTAACCTACTCTGGCCTTCATATGGATGATACGAACATGATACTTCTCATTGCTTTCTTGCCTGCTGTTTTTTGGGAGTCAATTTTATTTCATTTTCTTCTGAAACATGGAAGCAGTAGCTCTACAAACCTATAGCCTTCTCCACATCTTCATTGACCCTGCTTTGGAAACCCACACACATTTTAACTATGTCTTATTTTTTTATTATTGAAAGACAGCATACCACCCTCTGAGAGAACATCTCTTGAATTATGCACGAGGAAAACCTCGTAATTCAGCGTGGATGAGGAAAATAAAAGTGATGTTGAATATTAAGGAAACACATCAGGTTCAGAGGTCTGTAATTAATCTTGTCAGTGCATGCCGAGGGGACTAGACCTATGCGCCTGAAGCCATCGTCATGGGACACTTCTCTCATTTACTCGCAGAGCACAGAGCCAGCACAGAGCATCTGGGGTCTGAGCCCATTTCAGTGATTGGACGCGATTATAGTCAAATTCCTGCTCATTGCGTATCACTCCGTATACTTAGGGGCATTAAATATTTAGCCAACAAATTCATAAATATTTTAAGGGGAAACACAGGCTCGTGGAATACATTTTCATTAGAAGCTCCCTTAGAAAAAAATGCAGCAAAACCAACCCTCTCTTCCAAAAAGACAGATAGGTATTGTGGCAATGAAACAGAAGGATACGTTTATCTAGGAAATTTCTCTGTAATTGGTGTTTGGGGGGGGGGGGTATTTCACCGGGGCACAAGCAAAGCAATTAGCTCTGCCAATTAAGCTTTGTTAAACAACATGACACCAAAGGAAGCATACTTATTTTTCCTTCTATTTTGGTGGTTTAAATAATCATTGCTACACTACATTTCAATGGTAATTCACAAGCTGTGCATTCAGAAGCAGCTTAAACGGGCGCTGAAGCATGAAGAAAGGGTGTGCTGCACCACTTTTGCATTTCAAAGGTTAGAAAATGGACATATGGACACACATTTGAATTTTAAACATCTCTGCATGTGGAAAAGACATGCATCAGGCTTTTCAGTTTGAGGTCATGTATGATAGGTGAACAAATGAGTGATGCCTGGCTTGACAACAGAGATACATATGAAAAAGATCTTGGAGTCTTTGTGGACAACAAGTTGAACATGAGGCAACCGTGTGATGCAGCAACTAACAAAGCCAATGAGATTTGGAGCTGCATCAAAAGGAATATAGTGTATATCGAGGGAAGACATGGTGCCTCTCTATTCTGCTTTGGTTGGAAACTCACCTGGAATACTGTGCCCAAAACTGGGCACCACAATTTTAAAAAGATATTGACAAGCTGGAAGGTGTCCACAGAAGGGCAACTAAAATTATCAAAGGTCTGGAGACCATGCCCTATGAGGAGTGTCTTAAAGAGCTGGGTATGTTTAGCCTGTAGAAGAGAAGGTTGAACAGACACATGATAGCCATGTATAAATATGTGAAAGGATGTCGTAAGGAAGATTGAGCAGAGTTGTTTTCTGCTGCTCTGGAAACTTGGACTCAGAGCAATGGGGTTCAATTACAAGAATGGAGATTCCACCTGAACATTAGGAAGAACTTCTTGACCATACGAGTCCCAACATTCCAAATAAGAGATAATATTTTGACCAGCCTAAGGCTGCAATTTAACTAGAACATTGAAATACAGAGCTGTCTCCTCACTAATTTCATTTGGAAAGCATTTACATCATTAGTATGAATGTATGTGTGCATTTTCCTGAAAAGCAAAATGAAATAACCATCTTTTGGTGACATTTAGATCATTTGTCAAGAGGAGGGATTATGCTATAAAAACATTTATCTCCATTTTATTCTACTTTTCTGAATCCTACCTTTTTGTCCTGCCCTTGATTAGTATTAGATTAAGAAACTTAGTTTCTTTTTCTCCATTCTGTATCTATGCATACAAAGGTAATTTAATAAATAGCTACATAAAACATACGCATGTGTGTGTTGTTCTAATTTTTTCAGCTTCTGCCTTCTTCAGTTGTTGAAAACAAATATGAGCTGCCTCCAAGAACACACGTACATATTAATTTTTTAAAAAATACTGTTGGTTAGAATCATAGAATCATAGAATAGTAGACTTGGAAGAGACCTCATAGGCCATCCAGTCCAACCCCCTGCCAAAAAGCAGGAAATTGCATTCAAAGCACCCCTGACAAATAGCCATCCAGCCTCTGCTTAAAAGCCTCCAAAGAAGGAGCCTCTACCAAAGTCTGGGGCAGAGAGTTCCACTGCTGAACAGCTCTCACAATGAGGAAGTTCTTCCTAATGTTCAGGTGGAATCTCCTTTCCTGTAGTTTGAAGCCATTGTTCCACGTCCTAGTCTGCAGGGCAGCAGAAAACAAGCTTGCTCCCTCCTCCCTAGGACTTCCCTTCACGTATTTGTACATGGCTATCATGTCTCCTCTCAGTCTTCTCTTCTGCAGGCTAAACACGCCCAGTTCTTTAAGCCGCTCCTCATAGGGCTTGTTCTCCAGACCCTTGATCATTTTAGTTGCCCTCCTCTGGACGCTTTCCAGCTTGTCAACATCTCCCTTCAACTGTGGTGCCCAGAATTGGACACAGTGTGATTCCAGGTGTGGTCTGACCAAGGCAGAATAGAGGGGAGCATGACTTCCCTAGATCTAGATGCTATACCCCTATTTATTTGGTTTCTCTCAATATGATATCCTTTCAAATATTTAAACATGGCTTTTATGTCCCCTCCCTGCCTTCTCTTCTGCAAGCTAAACATCCCCAGCTCCCTAGGCCACTTCTTAGTGGGATTCATGGTTTCGAGACCTTTGATCATTTTGGTTGCACTTCTCTGGACATGTTCCAGTTTGTTGATCTCCTTCTTGAATTGTGGTGCCCAGAACGAGATATGGTATACCAAGTGAGGTCTGATCAAAGCAGAATATGATGGGTCCAGAGGCCTCATCAGACAGGGCAATTTTAATGTCTTAGGACTCTTCCACCCTGTCTTGGGGATGGAGCCCCACACTGGCCATCACACAATGCCATGTGACTTCCGGCAGAGGCCCCACAACCAACCAGGGTGGAAGCATCCTTAGACACTTTCCCCACAACACAGGAGTCTGCCTGTGGTTTCCTGGTTCCAATGGAGCCAGCATGGGTCCTCAGCTGGAGAGTGATGCTTCCCATGTGGAAAGCGTCACTGTGAGGGACTGGCACACGGGGTGACAGATTCACCCCCCGCCTCCTATGTCTGGCAGAGAAGCGGGACGCTTCACCTGGCCTTTGTGATAAGGTCATATGACTACTTGATCTAGACACTATACTCCTATTGATGCAACCTAGAATCATATTGGCTTTCTTTAGCCAATGTTGAATATATTTGTTTCCTTGTCATTATATTTTTCATAGAAAGCAGTCACAGTACCAAAATAGTTCACAAAGTACTGCTGTAAGGGAATGGGGGGAAAAGCATAAGGAAAACATCTGCATTTCTTCTATTATCTGACTGGTTGTAGAATTCAGATGTCATAATCCTCTTGTGACTTTATGCTGATGCAAATGCCACTATACTAGGAGATGCACTTTTTTAAAGGTTTCACAAAAGTAATGCGATTTCCTGCTTCTTGGCAGGGGGTTGGACTGGATGGCCCATGAGGTCTCTTCCAACTTTACTATTCTATGATTCTATGATTCTATGATTCTAATACACTCTTCAGGTTTGTCCAAGACTGGTTGTGTTGATGTAAACTGTTCTGCAAGTCACAGAATCACAGAATTGGAAGAGACCTGGTGGGCCATCTAGTCCAACCCCTTGCCAAGAAGCAGGAAAATCTCATTCAAAGTAGGTTGCGTTTAAATAAAATGGTTAAATGGTTATGTTTAAATACTGGTTTAAGTACTGGTTTGAGCACTGGATCATAACTAAAGACCAGGGTTCACTTCCTCACTTGACCATGAAAACTCAATGGGTGACTTTGGGGGAGTAACAGTTTCAGCCCCATGAAATATCATGATAAACTTGGTTTGGAGTACTCGTGGATCGGAGGCACACAGCAACAAAGGCACACAGCAAGAAAGTGTTTAAAACTGTTATTCTTAGTGGTGGATGGGGATTTGTATTAATTGTTGAACATCTAAATAGGTGTTCCTGGCAGATAAATACATGGTTTATGATATCCTAGCAAGCACCATGACACCCACCTTTGTGGGTGAAGGGTTGACTGACATAGAAGTCTTTCTCAGTTCTTGAGTTCAGGAGGCTGTAAATGGTGAGTTCCTGTTAGAGCTAGAATGAGGGTATATCACTCTTTAAAAACTCTGAGGTTTGAGAGTGAGTGCTTTCAAGGCCGATGGCCAACCAAAGAGTTGGGGTAGCCCTCAGAATCTTGATGGTAGTATAAGGATGGTCTTTGGAGGAGATAAATGGAAGTGACACCTGGCCGAAGAACGTTTCCACCAAATGTCTAGTCGGTAGTCACAAAGAGTTCATTGTTTGTAGATTCTTTTACCTGACAGAGTAACTCAGTTTGTTGGGTATTGCAGAAGATACAGTAATCAAAAAGGTCAAATAAAATGGCCCCTTATCTCCAGTTTTGTTGTCTGGTTTCATTTCAGGGTGTGAATTCAGCATAGTGTCTGGTGTGCAATTGGTTGTACAATGATAAAAGGTAAAGGTTTCCCCTGACGTTAAGTCCAGTCGTGACTGATTCTGGGGGTTGGTGCTCATCTCCATTTCTAAGCCGAATAGCCGGCGTTGTCCATAGACATCTCCAGGTCATGTGGCCGGCATGACTGCATGGAGCGCCGTTGCCTTCCCGCTGGAGTAGTACCTATTGATCTACTGATCTACTCACATTGCCATGTTTTCGAACTGCTAGGTTGGCAGGAGCTGGGGCTAACAACGGGCGCTCATTCTGCTTCTGGGATTTGAATCTGGGACCTTTTGGTCCACAAGTTCAGCAGCTCAGCGATTTAACACACTGTGCTACCAGGGGGCCCTGTACAATGATTTCAGAACAGCTATGCCGGCAGAATTCTTCACTAATGCAAGTCAATCAGTGTGGTAAGTGTGTTGGACAAGGACAGTGATGGCCAACCTATGACACGCGTGTCAGCACTGACACGCCTAGCCATTTTTGCTGACATGCTGCCACATGCAGATTGATTGGATGACTAATGACTTTTGTGGCCAAATTTGGTGTGATTTGGTCCAGTGGTTTTGTTGTTTACTCCATGGGAATTATGCACATTACATATACATATGTGTGTGTGTGTGTGTGTGTGTGTGTGTGTGTGTATGTGTGTATGTGTGTATATATATATATATATATATATATATATATATATATATTGTAGTATATTATTATATTATCACTATTATATTATTATTATATTATTCATTATTCATGACTACATTGAAACTACAACCGAGAGAAATCAGCGTGGGAAACTGCAAGAGGTACCATAGATTGTTGTACATGGAAATAATGGTAGTAAATAGTTTTGATTTATTAAATACAGTTATATATTACAATTATACATTTTTGTTATTTCTCGAAGTGACACACCACCCAAATCATGCTAGTTTTTTTTTTTTGGTAAATTTTGACACACCAAGTGCAAAAGGTTGCCCATCATTGGTCTAGGACTCTGGACCAGGATTGAATCTTTGCTCAGTTGTAGAAACTCACTGAAAGTCCAAATCATAATCACTCAGTCATAGAGAAAGGAAATAGCAAACCTCCTTTTAAGCCCCCCCCCCCCCAACAAAGCCCATAATATGTGCACTTTCGGACTGCCATCGGTGAGCAACAACTTGATCTTGACCACAATGATCTACTCAACAGACCTTTAGCCAGATCAAGCATGTCTCCATTTCTGATTTTTCTTTGAACTATAATGACTGGAATATATCTAGTCTTCTATCTCAACTTGAAACAACATCACTAGAATAGCAGAGGTATTAATTGCTTCGAAAGGAGTATTATATCAATGCTCCAATGTCAGAAGTTGGTGCAGCCTGTCCTTGTGTGTCATTATAACTTTCCTCTTTCCATCGATATTATTGATGGGGCCCTGTTCTCAAACTGCCAAGGTGCTTGCGGGCCTCTTCAAGTGGCAATGGATCAATGACCTCATCAGATTGTAATCTGAAGGCCTCTCCACTTACCTCTCTAAGCAGACTTATTCAGCTCAAGCTGCATGCAGATGTTTTTCCTTTCTAACCACCACAATATGAGTCAGACATATGATACTTTGGTTTAACTGCATTGACCATTTCAAATTGTGCTTTATTATACTGAAGCAGGGGCTGCTTTAACACAGGCATTATCTTCATTATGTTGGATTGTTGGCTTTTTCTGGTACTTTGTTATTGGATGCTACAATGGACAAGAATGTGAACTAGATTCTGGGCCAGATTCTGTATATCTTGTAAAAATGATACCTATTAGAGGAGGCTAAATTTGATGGAGAATGGATATTAGCCTCACTTATCTGTACTTTGGTACTACTTACCATTACTGGCCTGGATCTTAGTAGTTACTTAGCTCAAATGGGAGTCAATTGATGAATAGTGAATCACAAACAATGTAAATCCTATTGATTCAGTGGGTTTACTCTGGTAGTGACTAATAAAAAAGATGCTAGCCTCTATTTTGCTGTATTTCTTTAAGGCATAATTAATTGCATCCCCATCCCATTCCTTTCAATCTGTGAAGTCTTGTTTTCTTCTTGCATGGAAATGTATACCCACTTTCTATGTATATTCCCTGTAATTCATAAAATTACTTTGAACACTCTCTCTAAAACATGCATTTTTGTACACATTTTCTACATGCAAAAAGGCACATTAGTGTTAGATTTCAATGGCATATGATCTCTTCTACGTTTTTTCTGATGTGCAGTTCGCACTTTTTAAAACCATATGCATTGTTTTCCTTTTTGGGAACATCTAAGGATGGATCTACACTGCCCTATATCCCAGGACCTGAATCCAGATTATCTTCTTATCCCAGATTATCAAGCAGTGTAGACTCATATAATCCAGTTCAAAGCAGATAATCTGGGATCAGATCCTGTGATAAGGCAGTGTAGATCCAGCCTTACCACTTCATCATATGGGTTTTTTTTTTAGCATCCTGGGATGCTTCTCTGCTTGTCCTGTGAGAAGATCAGTTTTAACAATGGCCATTGAGGAACAAAGACAGGAGGATGTTGCCTAAAGCCAGTGGGGATGGATAACCATGTAAATTATGGAGGTAGTTATTGGGATGTAATGTGATGCTGGCTGGGAATGAGAAGGGAGATGTGATGAAATGACCAATAGTGCCCTCATGAGGCTGAAGAGTTAACTAGAGTTATAATATGTGTAGTGTAATAAGAAACCATTGTCTTTGGTAAAACCACTGTTGATGGAATGGAGTTTGGGGTTAAATTCCAAATCCTTCTTTCCAATCATACTTTGCAGCTTTTTCGTTCAAGAACAGCTGTGCTGGGGTTAGAAATGGAGTGCCCAAGAAGGGTTTTTTGTTTACCCTCTAGCACAAGGAGCCCCGGTGGCGAAGTGTTTTTTGTTTATTCTCATTCCTAATGTCTGATTTATGTCCATTTACCCTCTAGCACAAGGAGCCCCGGTGGCGAAGTGCGTTAAAGCGCTGAGCTGCTGAACTTGCAGACCGAAAGGTCCGAGGTTCAAATCCCGGGAGCGGCTTGAGCGCCCGCTGTTAGCTCCAGCTCCTGCCAATCTAGCAATCGAAAACATGCAAATGTGAGTAGATTAATAGGTACCACTCCGGCGGGAAGGTAATGCCGCTCCATGCAGTCATGCCGGCCAAATTACCTTGGAGGTGTCTACGGACAACGCCGGCTCTTCGGCTTAGAAATGGAGATGAGCACCAACCCCCAGAGTCGGTCACGACTGGACTTAACGTCAGGGGAAACCTTAAAAAGAAAACCCTCTAGCACAGATATTAGTCTCTTTGCCCAATGTAGAGTGCTGGATGCCATGGCAGTGTTGACAGAGGATGGTATATAGCACATCAGAGGATGAGCAAGTGAAAATATCTCCAATATTGTGGGTGATGTAATTAGGTTCTGTAATGACATTTCTAGGGTAGATATTTGTGGCAAGGTCCTTGTGTTTTACACTTTGCTCGCCTCATCAAAAGATCTAAGAAACTTTGATAAGCACTTGGCTTTTATACCAATATAACAAATTCTTAATATTAATGTGCCAAAAGGAAAAACAAGCATCATGGTCCACACAACCTGTCAACAGATTATCAAAACCATAATACAATTAAGACCAGAGTATTTTCTGTTAAGTATGGTTGATGAAGAGGAAGAGCAATGGGATAGAAATAAAGATATTTTATTTGAGTATTTAAGTACGGCAGCAAGAATGGCATATGCTAAATTATGGAAACAGGCAAAAATTCCAACCCAAGTTGGATAAAGTAACTGAAATCATGGATATGGATAGGTTAACATACTTATTGAAAAGAAACACAGGAGGACACATCACAACTACAGACTGGAGACCTGTAATGGATTATTTGAAAAAGTAAAGGAAGTAGAAAGAACTAAATTTGAAATAAGCAGAAAGAAAGTTCAAATGAAAGAAAGCCCTTGAATAAAGGAAAAAGAAGGAGATGGAAGAAAAACGGGAGAAAACAGAGAATAAAAAGAGACTTGATAAATATTTTTTTTGTTAAAGATCGCAAAGAAGAAGAATGGAAGTATAAGCCCCCCCTTTCCACTCCTTCCCTAGACCACCCCCCCCCATTTCTTTACCTACTCCCCTCCCCTCTTCTTTTCTCCCCCCCCCATTTTTTTCCCTTTTTCCTTTCCTTCTCCCACCACAGACATACCTACCCCCTCTCTATTTCCCAGTGTTTTAATACACAAATGTTAAACTTGAATAAAAATGATTTTTAAAAAAAGAAAAAAAGAAAAACAAGCATCGAAGTCATGTTGCCCTGCTTTGCTGTAATACAAACAGGTCCAAATTATGTGTTTGGAAATGCTTCATTGAATGATAAAATTCTTCAGCATCCCTCTTTGCTGACAAATGGAATTGCCGTAAAGTCAGGAGGACATTGTTAAGTGTTGCCAGAATTGATCCCTTTGAGACACCTGAAACAACTATAACATCAGGAGAACATTGTTAATGTTGCCAAAGTTGAGTCTGCAAGAGGTAAAAAGACCAATCTGTCCATGTTTCTGGGCTACATATCTGCCCATCTCATTTAGTTTTTCAGTGGGTGACAAATCGGGTGAACAGAATGAGCTCCTGGTGTTAGCCCCAGCTTCTGCCAACCTAGCAGTTCGAAACCATGCAAATGTGAGTAGATCAATAGGTATTTTAGATTTTATATGGCAGTGTAGAAGGGGCCTTAGAGGTCTCTCACTTATAGGGTGACCACAATTCAGAGTAGATTTGAGATGAAATTCAAATTCTGACAGATCACAAGAGACTGTATTCTTTACTTTTAAAAACTCTTTATATAATATAAATACAAAATACTGTCTAGAACAAAGCTGAATGTAAACAGAATATATCCATTGCCATTTTTCAATCTGTCCAGTATGAGATATTAAGATGAGATACATTGAATGTAGATAGAATTTAACATCTAAATTAATAAAAAGAAAATGTTACGGATGGGGGGGGGGGGTTGAAAACAAAGTACAGTATTTCCGTTGTAATAAGACAGGCATTCTTAGGGTCATAGAGCTTTTTCTCACTCCAAATCCTTCTTAAATCCAGATGAGATCTAAGTATGGTTGCCTGACTGGGAGTGGTACAGTTCTTCTCTAAACTAATGTCAGAAGTAGGTGAAAAAAACCATATAGTGCAGTGGTCTTCAACCTAGGATCCCCAGATGTTTTTGGCCTTCAACTCCCAGAAATCCTAACAGCTGGTAAACTGGCTGGGATTTCTGGGAGTTGCAGGCCAATAATCATCTGGAGACCCCAGGTTGAGAACCACTAATATAGTAGAATATGCAGCCTTGGAATGTGATGGAGTCCTTCTCTGAAGGTTTTCAAACAAACTCTGCATGGCTTTCTGCTATAAATGCTTTGACTATGTGTTCCAGCATGGCAGAATAGGGTTGGACTGGATGGCCCTTGAGGTCTCTTCCAACTCTATGATTCTATAATTCTCTGATGAGGGGACCCTTTGATGCAAAAGAAAGAACTGAAGGAATTTTGTGACCCAGATCTTCTTCAAAATCTAACCCAGTGGTTCTCAACCTGTGGATCCCCAGGTGCTTTAACCTACAACTCCCAGAAATTCCAGCCAGTTTACCAGCTGTTAGGATTTCCGGGAGTTGAAGGCCAAAACCAGGTTGAGAACCATTGATCTAACCCTTTCCATCTCTGCAAGTGTTTTTATATACAGACAAGTCCTCCCCATGCCACTATTTATGAGTGTGTTCTGTAATATACTGCCATTCCCGTTGTTTGCATTGTACTGTTATTGATCCTTCCATTTCAGGTTTTGTAAATGCTGCTATTTAGAATGCAGGATGAGTACATAGTGGGGAAAAAGGCAAGGTAGGAACAGAAGCAATAAAAGAAAAGAAAACAGCCAGGAGGGTCAACAAGACATCTTATGAATGGTCAGTAGCAGACATAGCTATTCTAGGCTAGAATGACATTGACCCATTGTTGACCCTCCTCTTTCTCATGAATGGAGTGTAGATGCCTTCATTGTGTGGATGGTGCATGTGAAAGAGACATAAAGAAACTTACTAGGTTTCTCTTCATTTGTCAATAGTGAAAGGTAATTCTTACATTCTGTTCATATTTCATGAGTGCTGTCCATAACAAGCAAGAAACTTATTATGGATGGAATTCACTCATTTTTTTAAAAAAAATCCCATGTTGTTGTGAATTATTTGCCATAAGAAATGAAAGCACAAAGGAGAACAGCACATTTCACATGAATGACAAATCACGGACCAGGCATTTGTCACCTTAGCAGATCAAAATAGTAAATCTTCACTCGACAGCAATCTATATTGCCATCAGTTTCACATCACTTTGATTCCACATGACCCAGAAAACACAGGAGGGGAAATGAAACACAATATTTGATTTTAAATGGAATTTATCCCAATTGTTGCCCAGTCTTCCCCATCCGCCTAATCACAATATGGAGATAAGATATTTTGAATTAGCAAAAAGGGAAAGTGGTACATGATATCATTAAAACAATATTTCCATTTAACATTGCTAAAATGATAAGTCTGGATATACATATGGTGTAGTGGTTTGACTGTTGGACTAGGATTCTGGAAACCATGTGTTTGATGCCTGTTCAGCCTTGTGTTGTGACTCAGCTGGAGTCTCAGAGTGACTCTGATGGGGATTGTGGGATTCAGGTTCCAGATGTTCAAGATGATGGGATTCAGGTTCAAGATGACTGATGGGAATTATGGGATTCGGGTTCAGAGTGTCCCTGCTGTGAGAGATGAGGAGCAGGGAGGCATTCCCACAGTAGGGAATGGTGTTGATGATACTGGAGATGATACCGAAGCTAGCCAGGTGCAAAGGGAGGACAGCTCCCAGTTAGATAGCATGCAGACAGAGGCTGCTGCTAACGAGCTGTCTGGCCTTGACAAAACGGAATCTCTAGATCGAGCTGACCATTTGGAATTTCGGGTTCGCAGGAGTGTTAGAATAGCAAACAAGAAAGAGGTCAGAGGCCAAAGAAATGCGTTCATGCTATGCAGGGAATATTAAAGGGTGTGCTGATAGAGAAATCTTTGTCAAAAGCAACATCTCATTTACGTTAGAAGCAGCTCTTCCTCTTTTGGATTATCCTGCAGCTTTGTGTATTCAAGTTCATTGGACTATGTCATGTGTTAATGGAACCTTGTTTTATGCCTAATGTTTTCTTGGATTATTCTTTATAGCCTTGGTTTTGCTACAATCTTTTGGATCTTTACTTTTGCTTTTTAAGAACTATTTATTTCCTATTTCCTAATAAACTACAAAAGACTTCAACCTGTGTACAGCTTGGTGTGTTCAGCAAGGTGAAACTAACCTGAGTTGTGACACCATGAACGCTTACTGGGTAATAGTGGGTGGATTATACACTCTCGGTTCTAGAAAACCCTGTAATAGGGTCAATTTAGGATCACCATAAACTGGAAATGACTTGAAAGCATACAACAACATCCGAGAGGGCCCTTGTACATCACACTTAATGTTCATGGTGAGCAGCACAGCAATAAAATTTAGGTACATCTTGTAAAAAGATGTCTTATGCCCACCCTGCCCAGTTTTTTCCTCCTTGTCCTTAATTAGCTGCAAATAACTAGCATTTGCCATTCTCATTTTCTATGAATTCATAGTAATTAAATTTAATTACAATTGTAACACTACAAGGAATATCTTCAAATCTTTTGTTATCTGACTGTAACATTAATATTCAGAGTTGTAAATTCTTCCCTCTATTTTTAGTTTTCAGGTGTGAGCGCCACCTTTTATATAAATCAAAAAAGCTTCATCGCCGTACAAGTAAATAAGATTCAAGAGGTATCGGGGAAAAAGAGAATTGCAGGTTACTTGTAAAATAGCCCATCTGATTGTATTCAGTTAATAGGAAATGTTGACTAACTTTCAGGTGGGGAAGAGAAATGAAGTGAGTATCATGTAAATGTGCAAGGCTGACTGAATGAAGCAGTAGACATAATGTAATAAATCGGGACTAAGGAATTAAGTGGAAGGCCAGGGTGGTGTAGTGGTCTGAGAGTTGGATGATGATTTTGGAGACCACGGTTTGGTTCTCTGCTCAGTCATAGAGACCCACTGGGTGACCGAAACACTTTCAACCCCAGAACACCCTGTGATAAGCTCAAGTAAGAAACAAATTGAAAAAACACAACAACACCTACAACCATGCATAGGAGGCAAAACCACTGTGTATCAGGCCTCTGGTAACCTTTTGATTATGCACCTCTAGTTAATAGTTAATATCCTGAGGAGCAAAGTTGAATGGGCTTTAAGAAGCATTGCTAATAACAAGGCAGCAGGAGCTGATGGGATCACAGCTGAACTGTTTAAAATCTTGAAAGATGATGCTGTCAAGATGATGCATGCCACATGCCAGCAAATTTGGAAAACACAAGAATGGCCATCAGATTGGAAAAGATCAACTTTTATTCCCATATCAAAAAAGGGAAATGCTAAAAAAATGTTCAAACTTTCATACAGTGGCACTTATTTTACATGCCAGTAAGGTAATGCTCAAGATCCTGCAAGGTAGACTTCAGCACTATATGTTTTTTAAGTTTATGAAAGACTTCTGACTGTCATAAACATATTAAAGATAAAGCTTTCCCCCTGACGTTAAGTCTAGTTGTGTCCAAGTTCAGGGGTTGGTGCTCATCTCAATTTCTAAGCCAAAAAGCCGGCGTTTTCTATGTGGCCAGCATGACTGCATGGAACACCATTACCTTCCCGCTGGAGCGGTACCTATTGATCTACTCACATTTGCATGGTTTCAAACTGCTAGGTTGGCAGAAGCTGGAGCTAACAGTGGGAGCTCACCTCGCTCCCTGGATTCAAACCACCAACCTTTCAGTCACCAAGTTCAGCAGCTCAGCAGGGGCTCCATCACAAATATATATTGAAAAAGTATTCCACGTTTCTTCTCCAATTTCCTGTCCATCATTGCCAGCAGATACAATTCAGGCCAGATTACTAGTTTTAACCTTATGATCACTTTCAACATACTGACTACAATATTCCTTTGCCTTTACACATGTCCTTACCATGTGGTATAATGTCTCATTCTTTTGATCATACTGCCAACACTGATTGCAACATCATTATACATCTTTAAAAGTGTCTCTGGGGTTCTTCACCCTCCCAACTCTGCTTTTTTGAAATATATGACACCAAGACACACTAAGTACACTAGGGAAGAGGTGATGGTTTTGTTTTAAAGAGGACAGGAGAAAAAAGAACTCTCACAATCAACAAAAGGTATCATCAGAAGGATGAGAAAATTAATGTTAAAGTGGCTTTACAAGAGCTTTAAAATGCAAATGCCACCTTTCAGAAACAGCAGCAATGTGTTTAGTGTTCTCCGCAATTTCCATTACCAGCGAGACCCACTAATCCTCAACACTATCAGGATCATAATAACAGAGCAGAAGGCAGCAAAGTTTTGATTGCAAAACTTGTAAAAAACTGCAAGCAACTCACATGCACATACTTGCAGAGAAGGAAAGTAGATGTGCAAATATGAATGATCTATTAGCATCCATGCTCCAGAATATTTTAAATGAAAGCTGCAAAGCGAGATGGCATACAAACAATATTGCTTTCAAAGGCTGATTTATACTGTATTACACTATGGGCATGATTACTCCTTCACAACTTGCAGCTTAACAACAGCAGTAGTGAAGAAAAGAGAAACCTCTTTCTTGCTATGTTGGAAATGCGCTATTCTCTTGCTCTGGGATTATTTTTCCACCCAAGACTAGCTCTCTAACTGGGGAAGAAGATGAAGCCCATTGGTAGGATATATACTTTGTCAGTAGGAAGTCCCAAGATGATTATGTCTTTTCCGCCTTCCACTACAGATCCAAGCAGGAAACAGCAGACATCAGTTAAAACCAAAATACATGAATCACATATAAGATCTATTAACACCATCAGTACAAACTTTAAAGTTCATAATTTCAGAATCATCTGGATATCCTTGCCAGAACATATTGCTCTTTAATGAGGTTTTAAATTCACACAGCATATTCAACTGCTGAAACTCTTCCAGCAGGTCATGCCACAATCCAGGGGCAACTGAATTAAAATTCCTGTGGGTGACCATCACCAGCTTAGTCCTGGCTGGCTGGAGTAAAAGTCCCGCAGAGGACCTAATAGTATGGGGTGGGTTCTATAGGTGGAGATAATCTTGTAGGTAATTTAGGACCTCATCATATTGAAGTCCTCGAGGAGAGGACAGCAGGGACATCTGTGAGGCAGTGGGGCAAATTCTGCAGACAGTGGGGGAAACCATCATCTCGCACCCCACATCACATAGGGGAAAGTGTTGCCACATACTTTCCCCCAATGCTGTCCCCAGTTTACCTAATGAGAACAACGGTTGCCACCTGTGTTCTTATGGCTCCATCCTAGGATGCTTTCAGGATGGAGCCAGTACAGAGCCCTGCCAGAAGTAGCCCCATGTCATGTGATGGGCTCCATCAGGCTCTGTCCTGACTCCATCCTGGCAGCGTCCAAAGATGGAACCCAAGCCTCATGTGATGATTTTCTGTTAATGTAAAATTAATGTAATGTGAATGTTTCAATGTAATTTTGTGCAATGCTTGTGAATGTAACCTGATCGCATCAGCGGAGAGTGTATTGACACTGAAAGAGTTAATCAGTCAAGCCTCTAAAGAACTGTGAAGATGTGACCTTGAGTGTGCCTGGAACGGTAGGGAGGATTTATTTATTTATTTACAGTATTTATATTCCACTCTTCTCACCCCGAAGGGGACTCAGGGCGGACCACATTATATACATATAGGGCAAACATTCAATGCCCATATACACATAAAACTGAGACAGAGACAGACACAGAGGCAATTTAACCTTCTTCTGAGGGGATGTTCAATTCTGGCCACAGGGGAAAGCAGCTGCTTCATCATCCACTGTGACTGCACTTCCTCATTCCAATGTCATAAATTAGTTAAATTTGTTTCCCCACTTTATAAGTGGTACCTTATTTTCTACTTGATAGATGCAACTATCTTTTGGGTTGCTAGCAGGGGCTATTTTTTATTTTTAATTGACAGGTGCTCACCCCACCACGGGCTGGCCTCGAACTCATGACCTCATGGTCAGAGTGATTTATTGCAGCAAGCTGCTCACCAGCCTGTGCCACAGCCCGGCCCCTTCAAATTCAGAGATAAGATTTTGTTCGTTCCTCTTACTTCAGTGTCTTTTGTCTTGTTTCTGTCTGTTAGATTGGATGTCAATGCTAGTGTGTGCTGTATATTTGCTCTACTCAGTAAAGCTATATGTTTGCTTTTACTGAAGTCTCAAAGTGTCCATTCTTCTGTACACCAAAGCTTCAAAGCTTCTGTCACACTCTGACAAAATTTTTCCTAGACCCAAGTCATATAGGGCATTAAGGGTAATGACCAATGCTCTGGACTTTGCCTGCAAACTAATTGGTAACAGTGGAGTAATTTTAATGTAATAATAATATAATAATAATAAAACTTTATTTATACCCTGACACCATCTTCCCAAGGGAACTCGGGACGGCTTACATGGGGTGAAGCCCAACCGACATAATTAAGCAGAGAAACAACAGCATAAATACAATTCGCAGTATAAAAGATAAAAACAATAATACAATATAAAACAAGATTATTACAATAGTTAATAATATCAGTCAACCACCGGGCACAATTCTGTCAACTACATAGGTAGAGAGACTAAAGCAGCTATGCAAGAACAAAATGATAAGTTAATGTGTATAGATAGTAAGGACCTAATAAAATACAGGGTAGGGGTATAATACCATCTAGGGCAGATTATCCAATGGTTGTCTCACCAATGTAATATGACATCTTGTGAAAAAGATGTCAGGTATTAGGAGATGAGAAAGTCTGTTTCCTATGTTGCTCCTGAGTTTAAGGGGTTTCTTAAATCATGGCCACATTCTTGGAGAATGAAAGCAGTTCAAACAGGTCCAGGGACACATTTTCTGTCCCTTGCACCTTTCAAGTAGAACATGGATTCCCCAACCCGCCTGAGAAAAATATTGGGAGAAAAACAGGATATCAATTAGGTAAAATAAATAATTGAATGAATAACATGGCATATTGTGTAGGACTAAAATATCAGCTGCATTGTATCCTCCAGGTGGGAAACAGAGCTGAAATGAGCCCTGAAACTTAGCAGGAAGGCAGACAACAGGATCTACCAAGCCCCATCACTGCTTTCAGTCCAACCTACTCACATAATTGATTGAGATAACGTTTATTTCAAGCTTCAGTATTTTATAGTATTTCAGAGTTACACAGATAATAACTGCATGAGCAATCTCTAATGCATATGTGGTAATGTTTATCTGTGGTCCTCCTACTCCAAGGCTGATTCTACACTGCAGAATGAACTAGCATGTCTCAATGCAATGGAATCATGGCCACTGTAATTTGGTGAGGCACTAGTGCCCTTTGACAGAGAAGGTGAAAGACCTTGTAAAATAAAACTCCAGGAATTCCATAGCACTGAGCCAATTCAAGGGGCATCAAACTGTGTTCAGTCTATGGTGTAGATGTGCCCTAGAAATCTAATCTCATATGTAAAAGCCTAGTTGTGAAAGGACTTTGAAAGTCACCTCAATTTTGGAAAGCAAACTCCAGCATACTTAAAGCCAATGAGAAACACACAGAAAACAGAAATGTTTATATATCGTGCAGAAATAAAATCTTGCTGTAGTACATAATAAAGATAATTCCATTTTCTTTTCAATGTACACATTGTGTTGAAGAGCATACATTTTCCCCATCTCACGGTTCATTACTACCAAGCCTTTCCTTTTTAATACTGCTAATCATTTTCAATGACATCTCATTTGAAAGAAAATAACCAGAGATATTCCCCATCAGTCTGCCTATTCACTTCAGTCACTAAGAGTTAACACATCTTCCCTTTTTATTCAGTGGCTTCCCTCACCTGTAATTAAAATTATTTTTCTCCCCTTCTAAAAAAGGCACCATAATAAGCAATCTCACTCACACAGACACAAGTGCAGTGCAACAGTAAGCTATCGATGGTAAGAAGGATTATTTTCCAAGGGTCTGCCTAAGTGTCTGGCGTTTGTTCGCAATTAAAAAGTAAGCAAGGAACATGCACAGTACAGATTGGAGAGGTGTATAATTGTCCTTTCTAGTCATAAATTATCAGTTGTCTGGAACGTGGAAGAACCAAATGAGGTTGGAATAAATTTGCATCTCCCACAGTGAACTTTTTATGGTGCTCCCTTTCCTCCAACTCCCAACCCCTCTCTGCAACAATAGCTGAATACAAAAACTTAAGTGGCAACGCAGCAATAACATCATAGCAAAGTCTTTTTTTCCTCGAGAACCATAATGTCTCACACCCTCTAATATTACACCTGTTCCCTAGGTCCCTCTTCCCTTTGCAGCTTCAGAAGTATTCATTGTTTAAATGGCTTTGCAAAGGGGAATGACACGCTAGCAAGGCCCTGGAGACAGCATGAATTGTGCTGGTTGCAAAGAAGTCACTGTTTAAATTATGGTAATAAAGCTTCAAGTCTCAATGAAATTATTTATCAGAACTAGCACCAGGCCCTGGAATTTATTGCCTATTGTTCAGAAAGCGTACCACGATCACATTTGATGTTCTCCCCAAAGACTATGATTCCTTTCCCTGGTGAAGGACATTTTCAGGCACATACTAGCAGAATATTGGCCAGAATACAGATGCTTAAACTATAATGGATCCATATGAATGGTTTCCACGTATGATCTTATCACATGGGGGAGACCCTCATTGACATTTTACCAGGAAGCATGGCAAAATGGCAGACATGAAGGACAACTCTGTCACCCCATGTGCTGCTCCGGTACAGCACCAGGGGATCATTGCCTGGACTGGGCAGAAGTATACTGACTCCAGTTGAGCCAGCACAACATAGGAAGGCCCCCATGTTTGGAGGGAAGTGTCCAAGGATGTTTTCACTCCAGTTGAGGACAGAGCCTCCATCAAAAGTCACACAATGTCATTTGATGCCAGGTGTGGGGTTCCATCCCGGAAGTAGGCTGAAAGCATCATAGGAGGCTTGATTTGGTAAGTGTGGTGAGGTCATAAATCACCATTGTGGTACTACTGGCATGTTTCTACCTGCCCTCCAGACCTAGCAGTTGTTTGGAGAGAAGGAGGTCCACTCTGCTGGTGGTCAGAGTGTGCAAACATAAGTGCCCACAAGGGAATACAATGCTCCCATATTCCACAAGCCAGCTGTCGCACCTCAGGTTAGCTTCACTTTGCTAAATACATCAGGCTGCACACAGGTTGAAGTATTTTTTAGTTTATTAGAAAATAGCAAATAAATAGCTCTTAAAAAGCAAAAGTAAAGTTCCAAGAGATTGTTGCAAAACAAGCTATAAAACATAATCCAAGAAAACATTAGGCATAAAACAAGGTTCCATAAAAACAAGGTCCAATGAACTTGAATACACAAAGCTGCAAGATAATCTGGGAAAGCAAGAGCTTGCTTCTTGACTCAAATGAGACATTGCTTTGACAAAGATTTCTCTCTCAGCACACTCTTTTAATAGTCTTTGCATAGCATGAAAGCATTTCTTCGGCCTATGACCTCCCTCTTATTTGCTATTCTAGCACTCCTGCGAACCCAGAATTCCAAATGGCCAGCTCGATCTAGAGATTCCGTCTCGTTAGGGCCAGACAGCTCATTAGCATTAGCCTCTCTCTGCATGTTATCTGACTGGGAGCTGTCCTCCCTTCCTGACTCAATTTGCACCTGGCTAGCTTCAGTATCTTCTCCAGTATCATCAACACCATTCCCTGTCATGGGAATGTTTCCCTGCTCCTCATCTCTCACAGCAGGAACACTCTGAACCTGAATCCCATAATTCCCATCAGAGTCATCTTGAACCTGAATCCCATCATCTTGAACATCTTGAACCTGAATCCCATAATCCCCATCAGAGTCACTCTGAGACTCCAGCTGAGTCACAAAACCAGCAAGGCATGGAGTGTGTTGACAAGTGACATCCTCAGAGTAAGATGACACCCAATGGGTTGCTAACCATACATATCAAGACACCCCCCCCCCTAGGTGACCTACCTAGCAGCCAGGGTGCTGCCTGCTGCAGCTGTTAGTGGGAATGAGGCATGGCTGTTATCTGGCATCCTCTTCCAGGATTATTCCAGGGTTATTGCCCAGGCCAAGAATGGAAAGCAGCAGCAGTGACAGAGATGGACATCTCCCATTTCCCAGAAGGAAGTGCAGGATAGGACAGTAGGAGAGAAAGGAGAACAAGGCAGACAGTGATGTGCCAGGCAGCTGGGATGTGATGGGGAGTCAGACAGGAGGGAGAGGGCAGGTTGCGAGCACCCTTCCCCACCTGCTTCCACTGCTGCTTCTCTTTTTGCTGCCCCTCTCCTGCCCCTTCTCTCCAGGGTTGTGCCTCCCATCTATTTTTTTTTTTTTGGGTGTGGGGGGGGGGGGGGGACTCAGCATCTGGCCACAACCTCAGAGTTTCTTCTTATTAGCCCAGGAACCTCATCACACTTACCTTTTCTAGCTAGATCAGATGTTAGAATTTTAGAAATGACTAAAGACCTATCTCTTCTGAGAAGCCTACCCAGACAGTTTTAAACATGAATTTTAAAGTGGTGCCTTGTGTTTAGTCTCTGTTTTGTATATTTTAATATGTATCTTTTATAGAAATACATATTAATATGTGTATTTATAGAATTTTTACAATGTTTATGTGTTTTAATTATGCCGTAACCAACCTTGAGTTATGAGAAGAGGCGGGTAAGAAATATTTTTTTAATTATATTTATCATCATCATCATCATCATTAAAGGGACAGTCCAGAGATGGATGGGCACCCAATGTTGCTGGACTTCCTTTTGAAGCCCCATCCCCTAACATGGGAAAGTTCCTTCAGCAATTCTTTGACAATGCTTCTCCTGTGTGATGGGGAAAATATTGCCACCCAGAAGTCATGGAAACGAGCAAAGTGGCGTTGGGGGGGGGGGGGGTTGTCCATGTGATGAGGTCAAAAACTCCATCATTATAAAATGTATGCCACTCACTTCACTCTTCTGCACGACCTTACAGTATCTTGTTTGTCTTTGTTGGAGTTAACTAAGACTGGATCTTTGCTGATGGCTCCCACTCCACAAAGTGGTGACGTGGCTTCCTTTCTGAGGGGGACATCCTGCGTTACTGGGGTGACACCAATCATAATGGTGCCACTAATCTAATCATTGCAGCCTTGCAGGTCAACAGGAAGAGGATGGAAACATCTGTCCACACCCTGATTTTTAACAGGATGACATTTATTCTCTCCATGAAGTAGGTTTAGAACGCATTGGGCTTGAGGAGGCTACTTACTTAATTAAAGTGAGATTTTTTGGAGTTGTCTAGTTTTTAAATGTAATTTCAATTATATTTTAACCCAGGTTGACTTGCCCATAGGTCAATGTAAGTACTGTACCTTAACTCTTATCAAAAAAAGGGAAGCACCCCCTTCTCTGAGTAAAATGATGAACAGCACTAACCTCTTTTACCCTGTCTGTTGCAATTTCATTTCTAGCCTTTTTGAATGCCAGGGCAAGAAAATGGTGGCAGAAGCAGACAAAAGCAGCAATATTTCAACATGATGCTGGTTCTTTCCCCTTTTTATTGAATGGAGGTATTCTCATATCACAATCCTAATTATGGGTCCCAAACCTGATCTTGACTTATACATGAGGTTGTCCTATAAATAAGTATACATGTTAAATTAACTGGTATAGAATAGTAGTCAATATCTATCCAATATAGGCTGAAGATCAGCATAAGGGAATGTATGAAATGGGAATGTAGAGTGGAGCATGCCCCTTATACATACCTTGTAATAGCTCAAATCATGTTATTATAATCACACTACATCATATTTCCAACACTATGACATGAAGCAGGCAGAAGATTGAACTATGTGAGTGTTTAGTGGAAAATATTGTTGCTGTTATTCTTAAGGTACAATAACATGAGCCCTATATTCTTCTGCTTTCAAAAGCTTAATGAAAACCAATCATTCCATGCAAATTCCCTGTCCTTCCTTCCAAATGCAATTATGCTATGGTGATTAGTTGTTATGGTTCCAAATTGTATTCAAATGACAGCCATTTGGCCAGAGGTGCTGAGCCCAAAAGGTGACACATTTGGAAACCCTTAGCTATTTGGAAATACTTCCCTAAGTGGTGTTTCCACCTTTTGGTTTCCATGTGGACCATTCAGTCTTAATAGCAGAGAGAAGCTATTGCTCCACCATTACAGAAAATATTATTAATGTACTGGCTACCTGAAGGCAAAATGGCTACTTCTTAGTGATACAAGGAGGATTTCAAAAACAGGTTTCCAAAATAATAGCTTGGAGAAGGATTCTGTTTGTTGATTAGTTTTTTGAACCAGAAGTCTCAGAATTCCCCCAGAATTCCCCTGATGGTGGCTGAGGAACTGTAATCCAATTTTTTTAAAGCTCCGCTGGGGAGAAAAAGTTATCATGGAACTAAGACACAATAACAACAAGCAATACCTTGATCAGCTTCTCCTATAATAACCTGGCATGTGCCAACAACATCCACTTTGATAAATGCCGCCATAAGCAATCACAATAGAAACAGACATCTCTAGATAAATAACTCTTTGGGACAAGTGAGACTCACTACTTCCCTGCACTACTTTGGCTAAAATTGACTAGGGGAACTCTATGTATATTTGGAATTTGTGCCAGTAGAGTATGAGTTTATGACTAGAAATAAGGAACAGCAATCCTGAATGGTTGTTGCTCTTATTGTTGTCACATGGCATTAAGTTGGCTTTGATTTATACTGTCTCTATGAACAGGAGACCTCTGAGATTCCATGTTATTAACAGTCCTGCTCAGATCTTGCACACTTGTGCCCTGAGTTTTTTGATTGAGTCTATCCATTTGTAATGTTGAGTCTATCCATTTGTAATGTTTCCCCTTTTCCTGCTGCTTTCAACTTTACTGAGCAATATCAGAAAAAATATTAGAGAAATTGGACTGGTACCTTCCATACTTTTTGCAGAAACTGGAGACTTTTCCATTCTGTTAGGCATTTGATGAGTGACTATTATACAGTGTGCTAAATATTGCTAATTGTTGTGCTAGTAAGTGTGTGTATGTTTAATGATATATGTTTTAGTCTAGGTTTAATTTCTTTTTAATTGTTCAGTCTTGTTTTTAATGTTTGTATCTTGTGGGTTTTTAACAATGTGTTTTTAATTTCTGCAAGTCTCTGAGTCCCAATCTGAAAAAAAAAGTCAGGCTATGAATGAATATCATCACCATCATGACCATCATTTCCAATTGGTGATGTCCTCTTCTGAAATGTCCAAAGCAGAATGACATCAGTTTGGTAAAGCATCCTTCTAGGGAGAATTCAGGCTTCATTTGCTCTTGTTCTTTTGGAGGAAAATGGTATTGGTAGAACCCTTCTCCAGGGCCATATTTCAAATAAGATTTTTTTTCCCTATCAGTTTTCTCCATTTTACAGCTTTCAACATCATCCCTCCACATTTGCAGATGAAGCATTTAGGGATTTAATTACATGTGAATTGGTTTATTAATCAGCAGCTCTGGTGCTGACCTTCACACAAGAAAATAAAAAATTATCTTTGGCACTGATAAGTTTTCCAGTGCAGTTCAATCCTAAACTTTCACCAGATGTGTTGCACTCCAGGCCTGGAAACACCTATGACCACTACACCACACAAGAGTCCAAGAATATAAGCAAACAGTTTATTGTAAATATCTATATATCTATATATATAAAAGAGTGATGGCATCACGGCGACCCACAAAACAACAAAACCAAAGGCCCCCAACCTCGAAATTTGACAACACAACCCATCATCCACGCCTCTAGGTTGATACAACAAAAAAGAAAAGAAAAATAAAGTCCTAATTAGAGAGAGAGGAATAATTGCTTTTATCCAATTGCTGCCAGTTAGAAGGCTAAGCTCCTCCAACTTGGTCTCCTAGCAACCCAATAAAAATAATAAAAAACACTAAAAATTAATACAATAAAATACTATAATAACAGAAAATAACTAAAAATAATACAAGAAAATAATAAAATATAATAAATAAAAATATAACTTACAATAAAATTAATAAAAAATTGCAAATAACGTCAAATAAAAATTACACAACAATTTTTAACCAATACCACCACCACTTTGCCACAGCAACGCGTGGCTGGGCACAGCTAGTATATATATATATATATATATATATATATATATATATAGGCATATAAAAATCAGGAATAAGAAAGTCAAATATATAATCCAAAAAGGTTTAGCAAAAGCTGTGAACCAAACAATAATCCAAATGTCTCATAAAGTTCCAAAAGTGACAAAGACCAGGAACAGCCAGGAATCACAGATACAGCGTAAGTCCACAATCAGGAGGATATATTTGGTAAGACTGGAACAAGAGTACATGAACAGGAACACAGAAAACTTCCAGGATTTATTAAATCCAAAATCAAAGCTTGATTTGAACCAGGAACAAGAGAACTCAGGCATAGCATCTCACTCTAATGCAGTGTTGCCTGAACTGACCTTAAGGTTGCTTAATAGATACCCATGAAAGCATCCTGTTTTCCGTGAATTTCTTTCACAGCTTTCCCACATGATCTCTCTGAACGACGCAATCTATTTTCAACTCTGATTTGTAAATGAAGACCTTTGTTGATCTCTGTAGTTGCAGGTGGGTTCCCCTGGGAACCCTCCTTATCACACAGCTCTTCTCTCGATTCCTTATCTGCTGTTGCTACTTCTGACTTCCCTGAATGCCCTTTGGGCCCTGAAGTTTCTGAGCCAGTTTCATTTCCCAGACTTCAGGGCCCATCACTTTGTGACACAGGAAAGCTCACAATCCTCCCTGAATTACCCACAGGAAAGCTCAAAATCCTCTCTAAATCATCAGTTAAACCATCAGCCTCTGGTGACTGATCTACAACAAGAAGTTGTTTATAGAACTGCCTTAATTGACTTAGAAATTCCTAGAGGAGTGTTCTCTCAGGTAAAAAAAAACAACAACTGCAATGTCCATTTATATTTGTAGGTTTTCCACTTTTGCAGAGCCTCTGCACCCTAATCTCCACAAATGTCAAGTGACTACTTTAGAACAACATCAGAAAAAAAAAACACACTTTGCAAAAATGCAAGCATCAAAGTTTTCCTGTACTATTTATAACCTGGCCAACTTCATGTTTTTTTAAAAATTCCCATTTTCTGTCATGTCTCATCAGGTTTTTTTCCCTTATTCATTTTGGATGAAAAGGATCTGAAGACCTATCAGACGCCTTTGTCTTTCTTGCTTCCCATCACTCATTAGTGACACCCTTAGATGTTTCTTTTTTAAAATGGGTTTGTTCATCTTCATTTTATTCCTCTTTTTTTAAAAAATAAAAAGAACACACACAAAAAGGAGTTGAGTTTTATGCACTGATTTCTTCCTTTTCTTTTTTTTAAAAAACAGCACACCCAATTCCTCTGCAGCTCAGTTTGAAGTGTCACTCAGACTTGTGTGGTTATTCACTGCTCTTCAGTGAAAGAAACCATATGGGTGTGAAGATGCTCAGATTTGCTACTAGATCTTAAGGTTTAAGTCAAAGATTCAAGGGTTTAGCCTCCTTATAGATGTAACAAAATTTCCCCTAAAAAGTATTTTGAGAAATAGTCTCAGCATTTCTATAGCCAGTTTCTTTTTGTGTCAGGAGCAACTTAAGAAACTGCAAGTCCCTTCTGGTGTAAGAGAATTTGAAGTCTGCAATGACGTTGCCCAGGAAATGCCCACATGTTTTGATGTTTTTATCATCTTTGTGGGAGGCTTCTCTCATGTCCCTGCATGGGAAGCTAGAGCTGACAGAGGGAGCTCATCCACACTCTCCCCAGGTTGGATTCGAACCTGCAACCTCAAGTCAGCAACTCAACCTTCAAGTCAGCAGTCCTGCCGGCACAAGGGTTTGGCCCACTGCGCCATTGGGTGCCCCTAGTGACAAGTTGGATATTGACAAGCTGGAACATGCCAAAAGGAAGGTGGCCAAAATAGTAAAAAGTCTAGAAACCGTTACTCCCTATGAGAAATAGCTTAGGAAGCTAATGTTAAGAAGGCTGACACACTGAAGATGGAACCAGCTTGATTTCTATTGCTTCAGAGACTAGAACATGGAGCAAGGAATGGAAACTAGAAGAAAAGAAATTCCACCTAAACATTATCCCTAACTTCTTGACACTAAGAGCTGTTTGAAAATGAAATAGGCTGCCTCAGTTTTCTGTGAAAGCATAGCACAAAAATTGCACTGAAAGACCTAGGTAAAGCTTAGAAAGAACATAATTTGCCATCTGTCGGTTAACGAAACTGTGAGTAAAAGTCCTGTGGATATGAGGTTCATGCTGGATTTTAACTTGGCACATAAGACAATGGGTTGTTGTATGTATTCCGGTCTGTATGACCATGTTCCAGAAGAATTCTCTCCTGATGCTTCACCCACATCTATGGCAGGCATCCTCAGAGGTTGTGAGGCATAAAGCAACTGAGTTGCTCCTCTGAGGATGCCTGCCATAGATGTGGGCAAAACGTCAGGAGAGAATACTTCTGGAACATGGTCATACAGCCTGGAATACATACAACAACCCTGTGATCCCGGCCATGAAAGCCTTTGACAACACACATAAGACAATGTTTATGCTAACCAACCATCCATAAATGAGATACCACAGAAGAGAAGGCCCTCTTCCAGTTAACTGCATTATATCTCCAGATAGATGGAAATGGAGGAGACTCCTCCAGAACATCTCAGCTTTTGGGCAGCACATTTAGCAACCCAAAGAAATGGATGCCAATCTTGGACCTCAAGAAGATCAAACCAGTCCATCCTCCAGGAAATAATGCCCGGCTGCTCACTGGAGGGAAGAATATTAAAGGCAAAGATGATATACTTTGGCCACATAATGATAAGACAGGAAAGTTTGGAGAAGATAATGATGCTGGGGGAAATGGAAGGAAAAAGGAAGAGGGGCCGACCAAGAGCAGGATGGACGGATAGTATCCTTGAAGGGACTGGTTTGATCTTGAAGGAACTGGGGGTAGTGACGGTCAACAGGGGACTCTGGCATGGGCTGGAGCATAAGATCAAAAGAGTTGGAAGCAACTGAACAGATAAACAAGAACTGTTCATACCTGGATTGTCTGGCAACATACAAATGCCAGTGGTTGTGTAGTTACAGTGCCAAAAAGGTACATTTTGTGAGGATGTCTGGATGTTGTATAAATGGCTATAAAATGAATTGCAATGGCAGAAGACAGCTTGGCTTTGGAGAACATGGAACCCCTCCAGATATCAGCATACTGCAGCACTCATCATTCCTCACCATGGCTTCTACAGCTGGGGCTGATGAGAGTTGCAGTCAAACAACATCTTCCCCAAGCTCATGTGAACACTTTCCCTTCAGGCAGTTAATAGCCTTTACAGCTTATAGAAAACCATCCTTTCTATAGAGATCCCTGGGAACAGGTTCTTTAGATGTTTGTTCATATTATTAAGTTATTTGCAGACCAACTGCCAAAAGAAAAGAAAAGAAAAACAGTCGTATGTTTACTCAGTTAAATTATGGGCTGGCTTGGAAAGCAGTGACTCACCATTTATCAAGATATATCTATAATATATATATTAAAAACACATTTGTAGAGAGATTCGCTTCTATGTGTTTTGATTTAAAACCGGTGCCAGAACAGTGTTTGCCTTTGTGGAAATGGTTCCCTGGTATTCTTTTCTATAAAGGATAAATAGGATCTTTCAGTGTGAGTACACTGGGAGGGAAATGCAATCCTGCCAAAAGCTGAAACGGCTCCATTTAATGGCCTTGAAGGCTGGAATTTGTTAAGTAACATTTATAAAATATTAAGGAAGGGGAATTTATCTGCTGACCTGGAAGGCAAATGGGAAGAATAAGCCCACGTGTTGTGCAAAGACTGATCACAGTGTGACCCAGAAAAAGATTCTTATCTATTTGAGAGAACGAAACTTATCTATATATCCAGATATCTCTATCTATTGGTAATCTTTTTTCAGGGTTAGGCAACTCTGACAGGGCTGGATGCCTAATCTTCTGTTCCCAGCATCCTCCGGGGGCTGCCAAAATTACCCCCAAATGTCAAAAACACCATATTAAAACAGCAAACAAACCCAGAAATGGTCATAAGCCCATCTGTAATTCTGAAAAAAGAGGGGTTTTCTCCCATCATTATTATTTTATTTAGAGGCTTTATAACCCTTTTTCAGCCAAAATGATACCTAGGGGAGTTTACAAATTACTCATTTGACATTCCTTCCTGGATTTATAACCTAAATAAGACACAAAACATACGGAAAGGGGGATGGCAGTGGGAAGGCCATTAGCTGATTTCTACCCCCTCTCTCTCCATTTCTACCCCCTCTCTCTCCCTTCTTCACAGGCCAGAGAAATTGCACCTGGAATGTGGACTGAAACCCTTTTACTAGTCACCGCAACAAGTCATTTTTCCTTTAGAGTATTTACATCCCACCCTTCAGCCAAAAGGCTCTCTGAGCAACTTACAAATCATTGCTTTTGTAGTTCATTACCTACAGGTTTATAATCTAAATAAAATATGACACATAAGGAAAAAGGGGGGTTGTGTTACAGTGGGTTGAGTCCAGAAGATGTTGGCTGCTCTTCTCTCAATCAAAAGCAGAGCCATGTCAGTTGGAATGGATGAAGAACTTCTTATCAGCCATTGGCCCAAGGCATAGCGGAGCTGCACCTGGCTGCTCTTCTCTCCCTCAAAGGAGGGCAATGTCAGTTTGAATGGGTGGAGAGCTTCTTATTCGTCACTGGGTCAAGGCAATGAAGGCATGATGGAGCTGTGTTTGGCTTATCTTCTGTCCCTCAGAGGCAGAGAGCATTAGCAGTCGGAATGGAAAAGGACTTCTTGTCAGCCGTTGATAATGGATCTACGCTGTCATATAATGCAGTTTCAGAATGCAGATTAACTTCATTCCATTATGTAATTCAGTTCAATGCAGGTAATCTGCTTTCTGTGGCAGTGTAGAGCCAAGGCATGATAGAGCTGCACCTGGCTGCTCTTCTCTCCCTCAAAGGCCAGAGCGTGTTAAAGAGTTCAGACATTAAAAAGGGAGAATGGAGCCTATTTAAAAAGTGAATGATTGATAATGAAAGTTTCCAGGAGAGTAATTCAGTACTACTCTTATACACACACACACACACACACAAAATTCAGGGGGACTATATGTGATGTTAAAGCTGCAAAGCAGACTTGTGGGACCCCTTTTACCCAGCCTGATGTAGCAGTTTCAAGATTTATGAATCTGAACATCAGGGTTCAAATCTCTGCTGAGCCACAGAGGGTGACCTTGGGCAAATCATGGTAGATCAGCCCCAGGGAAGGCAGAGGTAAATCCTCTTTGAACAAATCTTGGGGGGGGGGGGGGAGCGCAATTCATGTAGACTGCAAAATGGCTTTGGACTACCACATATAATTTCACCTGGTGTAGATGTAGCCTACATAGAGTTTCAGATATATATATATATATATATATATATATATATATGTGTGTGTGTGTGTGTGTGTGTGTGTGTGTGTGTGTGTGTGTGTGTGTGTGTTTTATTGACTATTATAAAGCCTTTCACTGTGTGGATCATAATAAATTGTGGCAAGTTCTTGGTGGTATGGGGATACCAAGTCACCTTGTCTGTCTCTTGAGGAATCTGTATAAATACCAAGCAGCAACAGCAAGAACAGACCACAGAACAACAGACTGGTTCAAGATTGTGAAAGTAGCACTGGAGGGCAGTATACTCTCACTCTACCCATACAACATGTATGCAGAACACATCATGCGACATGCGGGGCTTGATGAATCCAAGGCTGGGGTTAAAACTGCTGGAAGAAACATTAACAACCTTAAGTATGCAGATGATACCACTCTGATGGCCGAAAGTGAGGAAGAGCTGAGGAGCCTTATCACCAAGGTGAAAGAAGAAAGTGCAAAAACTGGGTTGAAGTTAAACATCAAGAAAACCAAGATTATGGCAACCAGACTGATTGAAACTGGCAAATAGAGGGAGAACACGTGAAGGCTGTTACAGTCTTTGTATTTCTAGGCACAAGGATCACTGCAGACACAGACTGAAGCAAGGAAATCAGAAGACGTTTACTTCTTGGGAGGAGAGCAATGGCCAACCTTGATAAAATAGCAAAGAGTCCAGACATCAAACTGGCAACAAAGATCTGCATAGTTAAAACAATGGTATTCCCCATAATAACCTATGGATGTGATTGCTGGACCATAAAAAAGGCTGAGTGAAGGAAGATAGATGTTTTTGAACTGTGGTGTTGAAGGAAAATTCTGAAAGTGTCTCGGACCGCAAAAAGTTCCAATCAGTCCATACTATAGGAAGTAAAGCCCTATTGCTCACTGGAGGGAAGGATATTAAAGACAAAGATGATATACTTTGGCCACATAATGAGAAGACAGGAAAGCTTGGAGAGGAGAATGATGCTGGGGAAAATGGAAGGAAAAAGGAAGAGGGGTCGACCAAGGGCAAGATGGATGAATGGTATCCTTGAAGTGACTGGCTTGACCTTGAAGGAGCTGGGAGTGGCGGTGGCCAACAGGGAGCTCTGGCATGGGCTTGTCCACAACATCACGAAGAGTTGGAAATGACTGAACGAATAAACAACAAAAAAGATGTAGCCTAAGAATACTGCAGTGACATAAGGTGGATCTACAGAGAGGGCTTCAGAGAACTTTTTTCCAACTATACCTGAGGAATGTCAGTGTTAGAACACACACAATACAGTACCTGCAATTCCGCCAAACAACAGCCCTTCTAATCTACAGAATGAATATATATTATAACTCCTATATCTGTATCAGTCTTTTAGATACAGAGGTCACACTGTTCTTGTTAGTTGCCTTCAGCTCACAGGGCCACACAGCCAAAGAGCAGGATGACTTGAAGAAGGCTGGATTACAAAGTGCCTGGTTCATGTATAGAGCAATTGTCATGACATGTAGCATTTGTAGAGAATAACGGTTTATGAAGGATGTTTCAGTTGAGGCTCAGAAACCTGACCAATTTCTTTATCACCCAAGGCTTTCATTTCTCAGTGTCTCAGTTGCCCAGCTGTAAAATGAAGATAACAGTACTCATTGAAAGGATTAATATATTTTAGATTATGAGGTGCTCAAACACTACAGTAAAAAGGGAGGGGCATAAAGACCAGGGATGGAGAGATAATTCTTTTTCTCACCATACAGTAAAAGGGACTTTAGCGCTCAAGGCAATGAAATGTATTAAAGTTACGGTCTGCTGACTCATGGCTACAGAGCATGAGGAGGAATTAAATATTTAATAAAGGATAAAAAGATCAGTGAAGTGTGTAGCGTTTTACCACTCTCTTACAATGCTGGCAATTACGAAGTAAAACAGGGAAGGTATCAACAAAAACAAAAACAAAAAAAGGAAAGAGGGAGAGAAGGAGAGGAGAGGAAAGATGAAGGAAGGTAGACAGATTTCACTACAAGCATATCTGGATTATGCATCTTGTCAAGCAGTAAGACTGGATTACAGGCAGTTGAACATGTTTTAGCCTAAGCTAAAGATCAGGACGAAATGGCTATGTCTAAAGCAGTGGTCCTCAACCTATGGGTCCCCAGGTGATTTGGCCTACAACTCCCAGAAATACCAGCCAGTTTATCACCTGTTATGATTTCTGGGAGTTGAAGGCCAAAATAACTGAGGACCCACAGGTTGGGAACCACTGGTCTAAGGTAAAGGTAAAGGTTTTCCCCTGACATTAAGTCTAGTCATGTCTGACTCTGGGGGTTGGTGTTCATCTCCATTTCTAAGCCAAAGAGCTGGCATTGTCTGTAGACACCTCCAAGGTCATGTGGCCACCGGCATGACTGCATGGACCGTCAGAGCAGTAACTATTGATCTACTAACATTTGCATGTTTTCGCACTTGCTAGATTGGTAGAAGCTGGGGCTAACAGCGGGAGCTCACCCAGCTCCCTTGATTCAAACCGCCGACCTTTCGGTCAGCAAGTTCAGCAGCTCAGCAGTTTAACCTGCTGCACCACCGGCGGTTGTGTCTACACAAGGCAAAATTCTCCAGATGCAGTCTGGAGTAGCCTGCTCCAGAACTGCCCAGGATATATCATGGGTTTATCACATGTACTAGCAAAGACATACCCTTAAGTTACAGTCCAGACAGTCATTTGGACCAAGATGGCATTGGAAACAATGCTCTGTCTCCTGGGGCTGCTGTCACTGTTTGGCCAGCCTGAAGCAGCACCCCGGTAGAGACCTGCTGGCAACATTGCTTGTAATGAGATCACAAAGTGGCACTCAGCCATGTGATCGAGGAGAATCACATGGCTGGAGATGCAGTTGTAGCCTTACCAAAAGCAATATCATCAACATGTCTCTGTTAGGGAATTGTTTCAGGTTGATAAAACAATGGAAACGCCTTAGATCTGGGCCAATCCAACTGTCCACACATCTAAAATATCAAGTTCACTATGGAGTCTCCTGGAAGCTCCAGAGCAATGTATGGTTCTTCTTGCGATGGATGAAAGGCTGGAAGAAGCACTTTTGTTGTTTCATATCTGTTATATTTCCAGAGCTTGATTTTTATAAATTGAAATCCAGGAACTGACTTCAAGGATGTGGTACTGAAATAGACATGCCCTGGGCGAGGTTCGCAATAAGTTGTCCACAGCCTTAGTCTTGTCCTTAAATTCTTATCACTATACGAGAATTGTAAGTCTAAGTGAGAATATTTATCCACTCTTACAAACTGATAAACAGCTGTGCTTTTCAAATTCCCGCATTGAATGCTTTCCTTCTCAATGGTACTTTAGCCTGGAGCTTCAAAACTGTATAATTAGTAGTTTGTGTGTAATTTAAGCAACATAGGCTCTGACAAGAAAAGAAAAGAAAAAAGACCCATCCTTCGTATTTACATAGCTCTCATAAATTAAGAGTCGCAAACTATAATTTGTTTAGCTGAAATTCCACTAAGAGCTTTGCACATTCGGATGCTGAGCTGGAGACGTGTGTTTCATCAGCAGAAATTGTCAGTGTATTTATTATTCATGCAGGTAGGTCACAAGATTTATTTTGGTATTTATTTGTACAGCAAAAATAAAATAAAATAGACACTGGGGACAGGAAGTAAATACTTTCCATGGTGGGGGGTCTGATGTGCCCATTTCAACAGGGAAAGCATGCTCATGATACTAGTAAAAGTGTGTATTTGCCATTTTGCTGATCAAATGCAATTCCTGATGGAAATAGCCAAAGGTACAACAGTTAAACCAAGCAGACAGGAGTCAATTTCTATTACACAATTATAGTGGTATTGTTGTGTGCTTTCAAGTCATTCTTTTACCTATTCCAACTCTAAGGTGTACCTATCATAAGATTTTCTGAGTCTGGGAGTTTGACTCATCAAACTCATCAGTGGGTTTCCATGGCCAAGCATGGAATTGAACCTTTCACTCCAGATTTGTACTTCAGTGCTCAAAGCACTACACCACTCTGGCTCTCTTATAGTTCTTATAGAGAACTGAATTGGATAACCTTCAGGATATTTTCCAATTTCCAGTGCTATGATTTTTTAGAAAGAATGAGCAAGGGGAGAACAAGCCCTATGGAGCAACTTAAAGAGCCGGGCATGTTTAGCCTGAAGAAGAGAAGGCTGAGAAGAGACATGATAGCCATGTATGAATATGTGAGGGGACATCATAGGGAGGAGGGAACAAGCTTGTTTTCTGCTGCCCTAGGATATGAAATGTAGCCACCTGGAGGTTTAGGGGTTCAACATCCCCCCCCAAAAAAAAAAATTCTGGCTATGGCCCTGAATGGCTTCAAACTACAAGAAAAGAGATTCCACCTGAATATTAGGAAGAACTTCCTAACTGTGAGAGTTTTACTGTTTGATTTTAATTGTAATTGTATTTTTGGAATTTTATCTCAGGCAACAAATTGCTGCTGGTTGTGAGGCTGCCCTGAGTCCCCTTCAGGGTGAGAAGGGTGGGATATAAGTATGGGAAATAAATAAAAAATACGAAATCAATCGCAGTCATTTGGGTCCATTGAGTCAGCAAATCCACACTCTACCCATACTAATCCACCAGAAACAGTAGTGGACAGTTGTTTACTCTTAAGTGGAGGGAAAAGATAATTCAAATCTCAGCAGGAAAATTGCCTGTGTCACTAGTTTGCTTAAGCAAAGGTGATAAAATTAAAAGTTAATTAGGTTTTTCGTGCATAATTTCCCCAAAAAATGACATGCTTTTCTAACAGTGACAGGAAAAGTGAATAACTAATTGTGTAGTGAAATTAATTGGCCATGCAACTGCTTGAATACAAAATTCACTTTTGTCAGGAGCCAAAACCTTGAGTTAAGCTGCATTAAAGGACATAAGAATAGTTTCCGATGCAGGTCAGTAATTGTCTAAACGCCATGAAGTACAGCAAGAAGGCATGGAATTACACAATGGAGGGGACTAAGAAAACATGTTCCAAAATACCTGTGTTGCTTTTTAGTGTGTCCATACATGATCTGGACCAAACTAGCCCAGTTTGTGAATGGTACTCTGTTACTCAAGATAGAAGGTGTTTAATTTTAAAGGATATGGAGAGATTTTGAAAGATCTCTGTGAGTGGGGTTAATGCACAACAAAACAACATTTTGTTTTGTTGTTGTTGTTGTTGCTGCTGCTGCTGCTGCTGCTGCTGCTGTTTATTCATTCAGTTGCTTCTGACTCTTTGTAACCTCATAGACCAACCCACGACACAGCTCCCTGTTGGCCATTGCCGCCCCCAGTTCCTTCAAGTTCAAGCTAGTCACTTCACGGATGCCATCCATCCATCTTGCCCTTGGTTGGCTCCTCTTCCTTTTTCCTTCCATTTTCCCCAGCATCATTATCTCCTCCAAGCTTTCCTATTTTCCCATTATGTGGCCAAAGAACTTCCTCTTTGCCTCTAATATCCTTCCCTCCAGTGAGCAGCTGGACTTTATTTCCTGGAGTATGGACTGATTTGATCTTATTGGGGTCCAAGGCACTCTCAGATTTTCCTCCAACACCACAGTTCAAGTGTCTATCTTCCTTCGCTCAGCCTTCCCTATGGTCCAGCTCTCGCATCCATAGGTTACTACAAGGCATTGCTTTAACTATGCAGACCTTTGTTGCCAGTGTGATGTCTCTACTCTTCACTATTTTATCGAGGTTGGTCATTGCTCTCCTCCTAAGAAGGAAATGTCTTCTGATTTCCTGGTCTGCAGTCTGCATCTGAAGTAATCTTAGAATCATAGAATTATAGAGTTGGAAGAGACATCATGGGCCATCCAGTCCAACCTCTGCTAAGAAACAGGAAAATCACATTTAAAGTACCCCTGACAGATGGCCATCCAATCTCTGCTTAAAAACCTCCAAAGAAGGAGCCTCCACCACACTCCGTGGCAGAGAATTCGCATCCAGAAATACAAAGTCTGTCACTGCCTCCAATTTTTTCCTTCTGTTTGCCAGTTATCAATCAGTCTGGTTGCAATAATCTTGGTTTTTTATGTTTAACTGAACTCTTTTCTTTCACCTTGGTTATAAGGCTCCTCAACTCCTCCTTGCTTTCAGCCATCAAAGTGGTATCATCTGAATATCTGAGGTTGTTAATGTTTCTTCCAGCAATTTGATCTCCAGCCTTGGATTCATCAAGCCCGCACGTTGCATGATGTGTTCTGCATACAAATTGTATAGGTAGGGTGAGAGTATACTGCCCTGCAATGCTACTTTCCCAATCTTGAATCTCTCATTCCTCTGCCTTTTCTAAACCTAGTTTGTACATCTGGCAACTCTGGTACCACTTGATTGATTAGGATAGCCTTTGCTCATTTTCTATTGCAGCATTATTATTATTATTATTATTATTATTATTATTATTATTATTATTATTATTACCCCGCTTTTTCTCTCTACAAGGAAACTCAAGAGAACAATAAGCAAGCACATTGACAGATATGCAATTGTTTGCAAAATGATGGTACTGAGGCAAATAATGGAGTATGGGGGATTAGACTAATCCCAACAAAATACCAAACTGGAGATCCAAGGGACTAAGAAACACTCCCCAAACGTCTTCTGGACCCAACTATTCAAGCTAAGTGGTTAATGAATTTCCACTCTATTTACTTGAAAGTCCTTGCCAGTGGATGCATGTTGAAACTTAGGTAAAGTCCATTGTGCCTGTGCTCTGGCAACCAGTGACAGTCTCCCTCTATTTTCCAATTGCAATTGCTGTGATCCCAGAAAGGGAAGGGAAACAGTCAGAAACTACTGGATTTTATTTCTACCACATCACCCTTTTACTAGCAGTGTGTATACTGGCTCCAGAACAACTGTTAAGGCACACATTGGGTTGAGTCCTCTGTGGTGCCACATTGGTCTCCAACTGGTCCAGCTGAGCTCTCAGCTCTTCCTTCATATCACCACTACCATTCCTTATCGGCCATGGTGCTCTCTGTGACTGCTTGGCTGTCACAGTTGCATCTCTTGACTGGGCAGGTATAGTCCAATTCATCCTCTCTCCTCCCACATTCCTCCTTTATTCCCATCTTACCTCTATTACCACAAACTGAGTTTCAGGTCCCTTTCACACTGCCCCTATATCCCAGGATCTGTTCCCAGATTATCTACTTATCCCAAATTATCTGACAGTGGAGACATATAATCCAGTTTAAATCAGATAATCTGGAATCAGATCCTGGGACAGAGGGGCAGTGTGGAAGGGACCTCAAAGTAAGTAGGCTGCACTCCATTGACACAGCTGGGAAGGAGAATAAAGGAGAGAGGAGGAGAAAGTTAAATTCTGTTATTTCTCCTAACTTATGTGTTCTTCCGGAGTCCCTGATGGTGCAGCAGATTAAACAACTGAGTTGCTGAACTCATTGACTGAAAGGTCAGCAGTTCAAATCCGTGGAGCAGGGTGAGCTCCCAATGTTAGCCCCAGCTTCTGCCAACCTAGCAGTTCGAAAACAAGCAAATGTGAGTAGATCAATAGGTACCGCTCCGGCAGGAAGATAACGGTACTCCGTGCAGTCATGCTAGCCACATGTCCTTGAAAGTGTCTATGGACAGTGCTGGCTCTTCGGCTTAGAAATGGAGATGAGCACCAACTCCCAGAGTTGGACACAACTAGACTTAATGTCAGGGAAAAACATTTATCTTTACCTTTATTGTGTTCTTCCTGATTAATAACTTTTGTCATCTTGACCAAGCCCTGATGATGCTTGGCCGCACATGTCCCTGTTCTCATCTGTGAAATTTTGGAAAGTATAGAACTGCTCACACAACTATTATCCAAAAACACAAAAAAGTACATCATGAGGTTTCTAGCCATTAGCACTGATGCTTACATTTTACTTCATTTGATGAAGAACTGTGTTTTTGAAATGCAATGAAATTATATTTGTTGAGTCATTAAATGGTTCCCCTGCACCTGCTGGGAGTCTTTGCTTCTTTATCTGCTCGTGTTCAACCATTATATTGTCATTGTTCGGATCGTATTAAAATCTAGACCTGTTACGCCATCATGACTCATTGTCAGTGGACGTTGTCTGACTCTAGTTCTTACCAGTGCGTAGGCGGAAAATTCAGTCAGCTTGCTATAAGACCAGAGGAATAAATTCTGCTTAAGGCTTGCCTTAGTAACATGTTGAGCAAGAGCTAGAAATTACAGAGAACTGCAGGCTTCGGGGAGGCAGCAAGTACGAAGAGCTGGAAAATGGAACACAGTCAGGGGGAGAAAATTCAATAGGCAAAAACAAAGAGGAAAAGTGGAAAAAGAAACGGCCTTTTGTTTACCATGCGCTGGGTTTTCTCCAAATTCAGGAGCGCCGCGCTTCATTTTTAATTTTGCCATTTGTGTTTGATCACAGCCCATGCAGATGTTGTTTCATGCTTCAGGTGTTCAAAATGACCAATTTTAAGGATGTCCATGGGGCATGCATTCTTTAACGGCTCCAAGCAGCTTTT